>NC_060119.1:337561965-337864995 GCF_021461395.2 Schistocerca americana | reverse complement strand
TGACAACATGAGTCGGCGCATTGTCAATGCATGTGCGAATATTACGGAAGGCGAACTACTCACTGTTGAGAGGAATGTCGTTACATGTATTGCCAAATGCCTTGGGGATGACTCACATCATTTTGAGCATTTATTGCATTAATTTGGTGTTTACAGGTAATCACATTGTAACGGCATGCGTTTTCAGAAATGATAAGTTCACAAAGGTACATGTATCACATTGGAACAACCGAAATAAAATGTTCAAACGTACCTACGTTCTGTATTTTAATTTCAAAAACTTACCTGTTACCAACTGTTCGTCTAAAATTGTGAGCCATATGTTTGTGACTATTACAGCGGAATCTATCACAAAGCGAAAAAAGTGGTCCAACTAAAACATTCATATTTCTTTACGTGCTACACAAATAAATAATATAAAATGGGGGTTCCTATTTAAAAAAACACGGAGTTGATATCCGTTGAACCTATGGCAGCTCCATGTAGCGGGCCAACCATAGCGCCATCTGGTTTCCCCTTTCAAGCTGGACAAGATTCGTTCTTTGTAGTTTTTTCGTTAGACGCTTATTTCGTGAGATATTTGGCCCGGTCACGATCAGTGGACCACCCTGTATATGTTTGAGTTAGAAGTGGAGCGCGACAGTGAAGTTATCTGGTCCCGTATAATAGATGTAGGTGAAACCAAGTTAATTGTTGGATGTTTTTACCGGCCACCCGATTCCGTTGTGACAGTTATAAGAGTTGTTCAAAGAATGTCTATAGTCAGTAGCGCGTAAATACCCAGATTATGCTTCTGGAGGTGACTTTTGCCTACCAAGTGTAGAACTGGGATGTCTTTGGATTCATTACGTGTTGTACAGTCAGACAGTTGTGTGAAATACTACTGGACAAGTTTTCTGAAAACTGTCTTGAGCATTTAGCTATACTGCCTACGCGTAGTGGAACTATCTTAGATCTTATAGCTAGAAATAGGCCGGATCTTATCGACAATGTGAGCATTGAAACGGGGATTAGCGATCATGATGTTACTATAGCAACTATGGTTGCGAATGTCAATAAATAGTAGAGATTCATGCGTCTGTGAGTAGATTTATGTAGAAAGCATACCACCGTCATATTTTAGCAAAGGATCTGTCTAAGGCTTCCATTCAGTCCCTTGTTGACCAGTCTGGTGTGGCAGATGAAGACAGGAAAACGAAAGCCTTAAATTTCACCTTCAAGAAATCGTTCACGCTGGACAGACTCCCGTATGGACAACGCAGTAATAAGCATCTCTTGTCTAGAGAAACAACTGAAAGAACTGAAAGCAAATAAATGATAAGTCACCAGGTCATGTTGGTATCCCAGTCCGGTTGTACAAAGAGTGCTCTAAGGTATCGGCCCCTTACCTAGCTTGCGTTTGTCGCGAATGTCTCGTAAAGCAAAAAAGCACAGATGACTCCTGTACATAAGAAGGGTGAAAGAAAGGACCCTCAAAATTGCACACCAATATCCCTAATTTCGGCTTGCTGCAGAATCCTTGAAAACATTCTCACTTCGAATATTACAGATTTTATTGCGACTGAGGAGCTTATGGCCACGAATCAGTATGGTCTTAGGAAGCATCGCTCATGCAAAACTCGGCTTGACCTTTCATCACGTAATATACTGCGAACTATTGATGAAGAGCAGCAAACGGATGGCACATTTCTAGATTCCAGGAAAGCGTTTGGCAAGGTTCCCCATAACAGGCTGTTAACGAAGGTATGAGCATATGGAATAAGTTCGCGACTGGTTCGTGACTGGTTCATAGATTTCATAAGTAATAGCACCCAATATGTTATCCTCAACAGCGAGTGTTCATCAGGGGCCCAGAGATCGCCAGGAGTGCCCCAGTGAAGTGAAATAGGACCGCTGTTGTGCTCTATATGCATAAATGATTTAGTGGAAGGTGTGGGGAGCAATTTGCCGTTGTGTGCTAATGACGTTTGCGTGTGCGGTAAGGTATCGTTGTGGAGTGACTGTAGGAAGATACAAGGTACCTAAGAAAAAATTATAGTTGGTATGATAAATGACAGCTAGTTCTAAATGTGGGAAACTGTAAATTAGTGCGGATGAGTAGGAAAAACAAATCTGTAACGTTCGGATGCAGCATTGGCAGTGTCCTACTTGACACGCTCACGTCGTTTAAGTATCTGGGTATAACGCTGCAAAGCGTTGTGAAATGGAAATAGCATGTGAGCCCTGTGGTAAAGAGGGCGAATGGTCGACTTCGCTTCACTGAGAAAATTCTGGGGAAGTGTGGTTTATCCGTACTGGCGATCGGATATAGGACGCTGTTGCGATCTATTCTTGAATACTGATAAGGTGTCTGGGATCCGTGTCAGGTCGGATTGAAGGTGGACATCAAAGTATTTCCGTGATGGTTTGCTATATTTGTTATCGTTATGTTCAAACAACACGTAAGTGTTACGACGATGTTTCAGGAACTCAATTGGGAATTCCTGAAGGGAAGGTGACCTTTTCAAAGAATACTATTGAGACAACTTAGAGAACTGGCATTTGAAGCTGACTGCCGAACGATTCTACTGCCCCCATTATACAACGCGCATCAGGAACACGAAGATAAGATACGAGAAATTAGGGCTCATACGGTGGCATATGGGCAGTCATTTCCATCGCTCTGTTTGCGAGTGGAATTCGAAAGGAAATGAAAAGTAGTGGTACAGGGTACCCTCCACCACACACGGTTCGGTAGCTTGCGGAGATCTTTGTAGAAGTAGAGGTAGATGTAGATGTAAATTACTTGGCTTATTGGTGGAAGGCGCTCGTAATGACATACGAAAACTATGGGAAAATCAGTATCGTTATCCTTAGCCAGCTGCGTACGTTAGCGTACTATATTATTACTGGGACAAGTACTAAGACTAGCGTGAACTATTATAGCGTGATTGTTTAATTTGAAGAAGCACTACAGCAATGAATAACTTCAGTATGAAGGTGGAAATGAATTTAATTGCTAAAATGAGGATAGTTATGGTTAATCATTGTTTGGAAGTGTGTTTTTTAGGAATACAATAAGCAAGGTAAGTGACAGGAGCTGTTATCCATTTAATATTATCTATTTTATAGTACCCTTCCATTTAAAATGAAAAATGACGGCTTTAAAAGTCGTCAAGAAATAGATAAATTTTCCTTTTGGTAACTGAGTCAGGAAGAAGCAGGAAAACATAACGGAAACGAGGATATATATCTTAAAATTGAAAAACTCGTGCAGAACTGTTTGTGCAAGAGTTGAACAGTGGAAGTGTATTGACAAAAATTCCAGAAAAAATTCTGCAGTGAAAAGTATAGTGCCAAAATTTCGTCAGTGTTGGCCGTTTCCAGTATCTACTTTGGTGTTCGTTAACGAGGATCAGTCAGTCCTCCGTCAGTCTTATGGTAGATATTTCCAGAGCCAGTTTTAATTTTTCCGACCTCATGTCAATAAATTAGGTGCCCACTTAAAGCGTATTATGGAGTGTCTGTCCCGTAGCGCGAAAAAAAAAAATTAATTCTGCAGAGGTGCAGCTTCAGCTGGTAAAGATAGAATAAAGATAGAAATTTACGGAAACAAAGTCTCCAGATACCTATCAGTTTGTCTCTCTTGTCGAAGTCCATAAGATGAGATGGGCAGTGAAAGAAATTTGGCAGAGTGTCGGACATGAGGCTCGCAAATGAGCGGCCCCGGCTGGCGGCCGTCGTCACAGTGGCGGCGCGCGGCCTGCTGGGAGTGCACTGTGCACAGTGCATTCGTCCCGCGGGAAATCAGCCGGCGCCCGCCTCCTTATCACTCCGGCGCGGCCTCCCACACAGCCCGTGTCACCCGGACCGGCGCTACCGCTTTTTCACGCCGAATTTTTTCCTTTTTTTTTCTTTTGGCCCGACTCCGTTTCTCCCTTTTTACCCATCGTGACGATGGTTTGAACCAGCAGGGCGCTGTCGCCTTTTTCAAAGTTCCGCTAGGGGTTGGCATGTACCATCGGCGGGCTGTGTAACGGCGGGCGCTGAGAGGTAGGCTACCTGCGTGTCGCCGCTGTCAGCCCGGCACCGCCCGAAGAAGGGGCTGACGGCAGAGGCTGTGGCAAAAACGAGACGAGGGGTGGCGGCGCGGATCCGGCGCTCGTTCACGGCTGTTACCGACGGCGCCGAAAAACCACCCCCGCAGTCCTGGCCCGGCCGTTATTAATTACGGGCCCAGTCTTTGCCGCGGGCGGAATGACGCGGCCGACAAGCGCCGGGGCCAGCCAGGCAGACACGTGCTGCTCTCCTCTCCGTGGGGCCCATTAACGCTACCCCTTCCACACCTCAGTTTTTTTAATCCTACTGACAAAAGCTCCACTTTCAGTTTTCCTCTCGTCTACAGCACCCAGCTTCAACGCGGTCGCTCTATGTGCGTTTGTGTGTGTGTGTGTGTGTGTGTGTGTGTGTGTATGTGTGTGTGTTTGTGTGTGTGTGCGCCTTACATCTTATTTTGAAACTGGGTAACGTCTGGCTCTGAAGCTAATATCACAGTTGACGCTATGGTACTGGCGTTGCTTCAAACCAGTTAGTAATAATCCACTATAGGTTGCGTTTAGCGCGTCAATCACTTTCAGATAACGTAGTCTAACCTTTCTGTACAACCGTAAGACGTTGCCAGTACTCATGCATACTACATTGCCACAATTATCTCTACGGAAAAAAAAAATATTTTGATTCAGCACCCCTTTTTTAAGCTCAGTTTTATTTCTTTATGGGATGTTAACGGGCTGCATATTTGGGTTATAAGAGGACTAGCCTTCTTTCAAACTCCGAGGGATCGCGAAATGAAAATCAGAGCGAAGATAGAAAACGTTTCATTGGCAATATTTAATTCCACCTTCCAAATACTTCTCGACATAGTCACCGCTCCGACTCTGGAAATTTGTCATAGGATGGTATCAACTTTCCAAAAACCTCGTCATATGTGGTAGCCACCTGTGATTTGCCCCCATTCCCTACGCTGGTAAGCACCTCGTTCTTTGAAACAAAATGTTGTCCACAAAGCCAGTGGATCATGTGAGTGAAGAGATGAGAGACATAGAGAGTAAGTCCGATCTGTACTGAGGGTCATCAATCAATTCCCGTCAAAAATGCCGCAGGCGTGTCTTCGTTGGGCCAGCAATGTAGGGCCCAGAGTTGTCATGAAGCAGGAAACATGTAAAAGTTACGTTATGTAGGTTCCACGAAATCAGGGGAAAGCGTCAATGGGACTTTTAACTCGGCGGAGAATTTTTTTGTTTTAAAAAAATGGGGAGGGGCGGAGTATAGAGCATCAGTGTTCTGACTGGTTTGATGCGAAGCCGCGACGAATTCCTTTGCTGTGCTTACCTCTACACAATAAAACTTACGCCCAACGTATTTATCAGTGCATAGATACACTCTGATCTGTCCTCCCCAAAGGATTTGACATTCTGCAGCTGCCTTTAGTACCATGGGTGTATCTTCCAGATATGTAATACGATTTTTACCCTTCTTTCCTATGCTTTCCACACGCTCCACCTCTCACCGATTCTGTGGACAACCTGTTCTTACTTTATCATATTTGACCATCCAATTCTCAAAATCCTACAGCACCACGTCCAAAACGCTTTGCCTATCTTCTATTCTGGTTTCCCCCTGTCCACGATCCAGTTCCATACGGTGTTGTACTCCAAATGCAAATACTCAGAAATTTGTTGCTCAAATTAGGATAGAGGTCTGATAGTAGTATCAAACTTCTTTTGTCCAGAATGACGTCATTCCCGGTATTGGCTGGCTTTTTATCTTAACCTTCGTCGTCCGTCATGTGTTGTTGTGCTTCGTCTACTTCGTGGTCGCCAATTTTGGTGTCACATTTATCGCTAATCACATATAGGTTAGTTAGGTTTAAGTAGTTCTAAGTTCTGGGAGACTGATGACCTCAGAAGTTAAGTCCCATAGTGCTCAGAGCCATTTGAACCATATGAACCAAAATAAGAGTATGAGCATTAGAGTAGTCAATCCCTTCAAGAATTCCTGAAATTCATTCTCACTTTCACTGAAAATAACAATGTCATCAGGGTATATTATCGCCGTAATCTTTAATTTTAATCTCACACCTAGACCTTTCTTTTGTTTCCATCATTGCGTCATAAGTGCATAGATTGAAAATAAGGGTGAAAGTCATCATCATTGTTTTATAACTTGGTTCCTGATCTTCATCTTTGTTTTCACTTAGTTTTTTGAACGTACACTCCTGGAAATGTAAAAAAGAACACATTGACACCGGTGTGTCAGACCCACCATACTTGCTCCGGACACTGCGAGAGGGCTGTACAAGCAATGATCACACGCACGGCACAGCGGACACACCAGGAACCGCGGTGTTGGCCGTCGAATGGCGCTAGCTGCGCAGCATTTGTGCACCGCCACCGTCAGTGTCAGCCAGTGTGCCGTGGCATACGGAGCTCCATCGCAGTCTTTAACATTGGTAGCATGCCGCGACAGCGTGGACGTGAACCGTATGTGCAGTTGATGGACTTTGAGCGAGGGCGTATAGTGGGCATGCGGGAGGCCGGGTGGACGTGCCGTCGAATTGCTCAACACGTGGGGCGTGAGGTCTCCACAGTACATCGATGTTGTCGCCAGTGGTCGGCGGAAGGTGCACGTGCCCGTCGACCTGGGACCGGACCGCAGCGACGCACGGATGCACGCCAAGACCGTAGGATCCTACGCAGTGCCGTAGGGGACCGCACCGCCACTTCCCAGCAAATTAGGGACACTGTTGCTCCTGGGGTATCGGCGAGGACCATTCGCAACCGTCTCCATGAAGCTGGGCTACGGTCCCGCACACCGTTAGGCCGTCTTCCGCTCACGACCCAACATCATGCAGCCCGCCTCCAGTGGTGTCGCGACAGGCGTGAATGGAGGGACGAATGGAGACGTGTCGTCTTCAGCGATGAGAGTCGCTTCTGCCTTGGTGCCAATGATGGTCGTATGCGTGTTTGGCGCCGTGCAGGTGAGCGCCACAATCAGGACTGCATACGACCGAGGCACACAGGGCCAACACCCGGCATCATGGTGTGGGGAGCGATCTCCTACACTGGCCGTACACCACTGGTGATCGTCGAGGGGACACTGAATAGTGCACGGTACATCCAAACCGTCATCGAACCCATCGTTCTACCATTCCTAGACCGGCAAGGGAACTTGCTCTTCCAACAGGACAATGCACGTCCGCATGTATCCCGTGCCACCCAACGTGCTCTAGAAGGTGTAAGTCAACTACCCTGGCCAGCAAGATCTTCGGATCTGTCCCCCATTGAGCATGTTTGGGACTGGATGAAGCGTCGTCTCACGCGGTCTGCACGTCCAGCACGAACGCTGGTCCAACTGAGGCGCCAGGTGGAAATGGCATGGCAAGCCGTTCCACAGGACTACATCCAGCATCTCTACGATCGTCTCCATGGGAGAATAGCAGCCTGCATTGCTGCAAAAGGTGGATATACACTGTACTAGTGCCGACATTGTGCATGCTCTGTTGCCTGTGTCTATGTGCCTGTGGTTCTGTCAGTGTGATCATGTGATGTATCTGACCCCAGGAATGTGTCATTAAAGTTTCCCCTTCCTGGGACAATGAATTCACGGTGTTCTTATTTCAATTTCCAGGAGTGTATATTATCTGCCTTTAGGTATAGGTTACTCCAGTTTTATGAAGATTGAGAATATCTAATATCACTTTACTTTGCCGAACGCTATATGCAGGTGTACAAGTCCAATGAGTGCGTCTTGATTTTAGTTATGTCTTGCAAATGCTATTGATCGCAACGTCAGAACTGAATCTCTGGTACCTTTATCTTTCCTAAAGGGTAATTCATCATGTAACATAGCTTCAGTTTTTCTCCCATTCCTCTGTACAATACCATTGTCAACTACTTGGCCACTGCTTGGTCAGCTGGCACAGTTCTTAAATCGGCTACTGTTGCAAAAATGGCAGGTTATCAAGATTTAAGTGAGTTTGAACGTGGCGTTATTGTTGGTGCACGAGCGGTGGGACACTGCATCTCCGAGATTGCGATGACGTGGGGACTTTCCCTTACGACCATTTCATGAGTGTACCGTGAATATCAGGAATCCGGTAAAATATCAGATCTCTGACATCGGTGCGGCCGGGAAAATATCCTGCAAGAATGGGACCAGCGACGACTGAAGAGAACCGTTCAACGTGACAGAAGTGCAATCCCTCCACAAATTGCCTCAGATTTCAGTGCTGGGCCATCAACAAGTGTCAGCATGCGAACCAGTCAACGAAACATCATCGATACGGACTTTCGAAACCGATGACTGCACAACACAAAGCTTTACGCCTCTCCTGGGCCCGTCAACATAAAATTGGGCTGTTGATGGCTGGAATCATGTTGCGTCGTCGGACAAGTCTCGTTTCAAATTGGTCGATCGGAAGGACGTGTAGGGGTATGGAGACAAAAACGTAAATATATAAAGGATAGGATATCACTAATAATGTTACAATTGCTGTCAAAGCCAATACCCAGTAAACGAATGTGAAAAACACCGTAACAGATAATATAAAAACTGCCGACAATAAACTTGCAGAAGGTTACTTAAAAAGTGTCACAATAGGTTTACCTCGTCCGATGTGGGTCATCAATGATAGAGTGCGAAGAGTAAATCGACGCTCATAAACTGTAAAAATGATCCCGAAACGAAATGCAGGTGGATGCAGGAACTAAGCCATCACCCGAAAATCATTGCAGTAGAGAGAAAGATATTCTCATAAACAGGTTGCAAACACGTGAAAGAAAACTGCAGCAGAGGTGAGCCATACGATAAACCGAGTAGGAAAGCTGACAAACGGTAAGAAGATGACGTAAACAGAATTATATCGTACATCATGCAAACATACATCTTCTAATTAAAAATTTAATCGAACTACGCACTGTGATACGAATTAGACAGTACATAAACGGGAATGCTTGCCAGTAAAAAATTTAAAATATTTTTTACACATTGACTAAGGCTAAAAGAGGGCGAGTAATTGTAAAGAGCTTATAGCCCAAAACACGAACAGTTTACAATCGTAAAATTGGCATATATTTCTGCAGTCATGAGCAGAAAATTCCTATACAAAATATGACAGAATTGCAACCTTCAAACATTCCATAGTTTTTTAAAAGTAAAACAATAACACAAACTTCCAAAAGGCGTTACAAATGAAAAACCGTACCTTCATAATAAAATAACATGCATAGGGGGACGAGCTGGGAGCCACATAAGGGAGCGAGCGTTATCAGTAAAATAATTAAAATGACTGAAACAAAAGCGGTATCTATAAGAATTTACGATTAGTTTATAAGCTAAAATAACCATAAGACTTTCCTGAAAATAGCAGGAGCCTTCAAGATAAAACAAGGTGAATTACAAATTCCAAGTATACTATGGAGAAATATGTAATTATAAAACCAGGATTTTTAAGGGATGAACGTGAAGAGAGATAAACATGAAACAAGTCTTATCGATTAAACTTCATTGTAACAGCCCAACTATTCCTTGAAGATAGGGAACATAGACCCATAAAAAAGATATGCTCACGGCGAGGTGGCAGGTAGAACATAATTCGGGTTTTGCTGAACATCTCAAATCTAGCGGCAACCAGCAACACCCGCACGAGAACCTACTGACTTTACAACGCGCTCGCAAAGGTAAGAGAATTACCTTTCTGGAAGAAATTGAAAGTGTTAAGCACTCATGTACTAGGAAGGATGACATACTCAGTGATCAATTGGCCAGTAAAAACCAGGTTGTTATGACTATATGTTTCCTGTCTTTAAGGTATCTTGAGGTTCATACAACGATGTTTAATAAATAAGGCTTGGTTTATATTTCTTCACATTTTTCCCTTAAAAATACTAGTTTTGTAATGACACATTTCTCCTTAGTAAACTTGGGATTTTATAATTTACCTCGTTTTATGTTGAAGGTTCCAGCTGTTCACAGTAGAGTCTTATGGTAATTTTGGCTTATAAAGTAATCGTAAGGCCATATATGCTATTCACAGTCATAGGTTCCGGTTTTGTTTTAGTCGTTTTACTTAATTTTACTGATAATGTTCTTTCCCTTACATGCCTTTCACCCCGTCCCGCTGCGGATGTTACTTTATTATGAAGGTCTTTTCTTATTTGTAAGGCTTGTTGTAGGTTTCTATTACGGTTTAATTTTTTAAAGAAATTGTACAATATTTGAAGTCTTTTAATATTGTATATCTAAGGTTTCTGCTCATAACAGCATAAGTATACGCCATATTTACGATTATGAACTCATCGCATTTTTGGAAATAAGCTCTTGACAATTACTCGCCTTCTTTTAGTGTTAATCAATGAGCATAACAATTTTAAAATCTGTTACTGACAAGCGTTCCCGTTTATGTACCTTCTAACCCGTGCCCCAGCTCATAGATTCACTAAATTTTTAATTAGTACATTTCTATTTAGACGTTGTACGGTATAGTTCTTTTTACTTAACCTTTTAGTGGTTTGTCAGTTTCCCGAATCTCTTCATTGTGTTACAAACCTCTGCTGCATTTTTTCTTCACCTGTTATATTGTTATCTCTACTATAATGATATCTCAGTGATGGTTTGACACAGCCATGAGAGCCAGCTAGTGACGGCTATCTTCACTAGCACCATCAGTCACTTTCCGTTTTATCATTACGGCATTAATGTACTGTGTACCCACGGCGTGAACGCAGATCAGCCACCGGCACTTTGTTCCGGGGCCATGTTTACAGTTCATGAATGTGGTCTTACTCTGCGCTGTTATCACTGATCACCCACATCGCAAAAAGTAAATCGACGGTTTCACTTTTTAAGCGCTCTTCTGCACGTTTATTATTGGTGGTTTTGATACGACCTCTTACGGCGTTTACCAGGTATTTTAGACATATTTAAAGAATACTTTACAGCAGTAATTATAACGTTTTTCACGTGCTTTCCTATCTTTTTCGTCTTATTTACGTTTCTGGTTTTCTCTTTTGAGTACAGGAGCTCAGGATCGGAGCATGCTGACATTTATTACGTCTGTTTTCCACTATTTTTCAAGATAATCTGATGACTCCCTACCCGGGTGAAACCAATAAAGATCTGTCTTTTAATATTATTTCTGAAATCTTAGTGTTCATAATGTGATACATGTTCTGGGTGGGGCCAGCCGCTGTGGCCGTGCGGTTCTAGGCGCTGCAGTCTGGAACCGCGGGACTGCTACGGTCGCGGGTTCGAATCCTGCCTCGGGCGTGGATGTGTGTGATGTCCTTCGGTTAGTTAGGTTTAAGTAGTTCTAAGTTCTAGGGGACTGATGACCTAATATGTTAAGTCCCATAGTGCTCAGAACCATGTGAACAATTTTTTTGGGTGGGAGCGGAACTTTGCTGGGAGATATTGATATATTAACCAACAATTTACACTACACCAGTGCTAAACCTCTTGCAGTGATTAACTACGGATAACAAGTGACATAAAAGAGCAAAAAAATTATTTATGCCACAGCTTATCTCCAAACTGGGCAGCACTGCTCTACAGCAAAGACTTATCCTAATATACATACACACATAACGTAGATAACATTGCTTCTGCCAACAAATAATTTTACAAGAGACACCTAAATGAATTAAAAACAAGAACAATAGCTTGTTAAAATGACATGTAGGCCATTACTAGCAACACTTCCACCGCATCCCCAGCTGATAACAAATATGACACACAGATATGCTATCTACTATAGTATCTGTCAGGAAAATGCGTAGGAAGTAAAAGGATCTGTGGCTTATTTATAATTCGCAGTTATCTCACAAGATCCTCGCCATGTCTTCAGATTAAAATCGATAATAATACTTTCTGATGGCACCAATGCCACGTCATGCAAATACACTTAAGTATAGTTACGGGAAAGTCTAATTCCCCACGGCCTCACCTTGCTTCTCCGCAGAAATGTCTATACCAGGCAAGGACGTAGCCAGGATCTTGACAAAACTGATGGCGGAAGGGGAGGGGTCTGATTTGTTAAAGAGTATGATAAAAAGACTAATTTTTCTCATTTATTCTGAAAATTTCCATAAAGGACGATAAACCGTTTTACTGGACACAGGAGGTAAAATCTTGTTAATTAGGAGCGCTTTATTCTAGGCGACCACTAAGAAACAGTAATGTCACAGTCTCCTTTCACCCTCCAAGATCATTTTACACTCTTCTCTTTTCAGTCTGGCAGTGATCAAGAGTGAACAGACGCAAATTTTCAGGGAAACTGTGATTATTAGGCCTACTGAAATAAAGAGATCTCTGTTCGACAGAGAAGCTAGAACAATTTCGGTGCGAAAATGCAAAGGATCTGGAATTATTAAACCTCATGCTTTCTCAAATTTCGTCAAGAATGTTCAGGTAGATGAATGAATGAGGTTCAGTGAGGAGAATCTGGATTATTATTTACTAATCATATTGCTTTTAGGGTCGGGAGTCTCCTAAGAGATTCTCGGCTCGTCATCGATGCAACTCTTTTCATTTAACCAGAGGGGTTGCATTTTCAAGGAATTAGAATCTGTGAGGAAAAAAAGGTATTCAGAAGGAATTGGCTGCGGCCTACAGTATGAGACCAAACCCAGCATTGGCCTAAACTGAAAATGGGAAACCACAGAAAACCATTTTCAAGGTTGCCGGTAGACGGATTCAACCACCTCTCCTCCCTAATCCAGGGATTAGTAACTCACGTCTTCAACAAGCAGAGCTACCTCAAGTCGGCGTAGAATTTGAAAAAATTGGTTTTGTACACTGTTTTTAAATAAAATGAAGAGCATCAAAAGAAATCATTCAATTCTGAAACTGCATATTGTTCCTTTAATTATGCATGTTGAGTCATTTGATAGAGCATGATTGCATGTATATTTTAAGATTCAAATGTGCATGTAATTGCTGGCTTCAGTTATTATAGTGTTACGAGGGCGTAAATAGAATTTGGATGAAAGGGGATGGGAGGAATACAGGGCGCAGTCGGTTTGGACGAATTCAAGCTGGCCGGAAAAAAGTATTTTAGAACTAACGAATTATAGAATGTGCTGTCATCATATTCCGCATCCGCTCTACACAATCCTCCTTACCGGAACTGACTTTCATAATTACGAGGATAAGTCAATTATTATCCGCAATTTAGTTATATTTTTCTTTTTTTGGTAGGACTGTGGTTTTACGTTGATGTCGCGTGCTTTGTTTAATTGTTGTTATATCTTGGCAATTTTTTAGCTGCTATATTAGATTTGTTAGCGCTGCCGTGCTTTTAATCATGATTGCTCCGCTGTCTATTTGCATCAAAGAAGAGCAACGTTCAGTGATCCGCTTTGCGTGGTTGGAAGGCGTATCAGGGGCCGAAATTCATCGAAGGTTTTCAGTACAGTACGGAAACAGTGTTGTGCCACAACGGAGTGTCTACGAATGGGTTGAAAAATTCCGAAATGGTTGCACAAGTGTAATGCACGATGAAGGTGTCGGACGACCGTTTACCGCCACTTGTGAAGAAACCATTGAGCGCTCACCTGAAATGATTCTCTTAGACAGACGCTTAACTATTAGCGAAGTGGCACATCGTCTGCAAATTAGCCACGGTTTTTCCTACGAAATCATTCACAAGAGACTTGGGTTACATAAAGTTGGTGCAAGATGGTTCCCAAAATAACTTACATAGTTGCATAGACAAACGCACTTCGACATATGCAAAAACATTTGGATCGCTATGGTAACGAAGGGGACAACTTCTTAGACAGGATCATTACTGGTGACGAAACATAGATCCGTCATTACAACCCCGGAGAGTAAACGACAGAGTATGGAATGGAAACATCCAAATTCGCCCCGGAAGAAAAATTTCAAGACCCAATCGTTCTCAGGAAAACTGATGCTTACGGTTCTCTGAAACGCACAAGGTCCAGTACTGGAACATTACGGGGAAAGGGGCACAACAATAAACAGTGTACGTTACAGTGAGATGCTTACTGCGAGGATAAAGCCTGCAATTCGAACCAAACGCTGAGGATTGATGTCAAAAAGTGTTGTGTTGTAGCACGACAATGCCTATCCACCTACTGCTGCCTACACTACTGAAATGCTCCAGAAACTCAAATTTGAAGTATTGGATCGTCCTCTATATAGTTATGATTTTGTCCCTTCTTAATATTACTTGTTTGATCCACTCAAACAGGCATTAGGAGCCGTCGATTAGCCTCTGAAGAAGCAGTGAAAGAAGGAGTGCATTTCTGACTCGCAGCTCAACCGAGAACCTTCTTTTATGAGGGCATCAGGAAGCCTGTACAACGATGGACCAAGTGCGTCGAAGCGCAAGGAGACTATGTCGAAAAATGATGTTCTTGTACAATAAAACTGATTACAATAAAATTTTATAACTGCTTTTCATTACCCTTACCCTCGTAGTACCTCTCAGGTGACCAGATTGGGCCATGTTTCGTCATATGGAATATCGAACTAATTTTTTACAGAGATGCAACCATCACCATTTGATCAATGCGATTTTTGGGCAACACGAACATATCAAAGTGAATTTTTGTGCACTCAGGTGAATTTCATGTCATTTGTAATCATATTTAGTGCTCAGCTGCCTTGTGAAATACTGAAATAATACAGTCCGAAAGTTCTACCAGCCTCCAAATAAAGACTCCAGTGCTAATTTTAAACGGCTATAGCTAGGTAAATAGGTATAATGATATAATAATCAACCAGTCGCATAAAAGAAATTACATTTCTGTATCGCTTTCAGGCACTCAGGGCCCTTCTGTAGAAGGTTATACATATCGCATTATTTCCGAGTGTCAACCATTCGGTGCATACAACAAAATGACATGGTCCTTCTGATGGTTCAAATGGCTCTGAGCACTATGCGACTTAACTTCTGAGGTCATCAGTCGCCTAGAGCTTAGAACTAAGTAAACCTAACTAACCTAAGGACATCACACACATCCATGCCCGAGGCAGGATTCGAACCTGCGACCGTAGCGGTCACGCGGTACCAGACTGAAGCGCCTTTAACCGCACGGCCACACCGGCCGGCGGTCCTTCTGAGATGGGCACTAAGTGTCCAGAACCAGTAAAGAAATTAAATTTCTTTTATCCAGCTGATTGCTTATTATTTCATTATACACGACTATAGTTACTGAGAGTGGGTAAAATGCTAAAGTAGGTAATTCGCGTATTATAGCAATGCGTACATATTGTTGACGTACGATAACGGTAGCTGACGAATCGAAATCGGTTTTCCTCTTCTTTTTTGCTATAGAGTTATCCACGATTTGAAACTACCACAACAGCACAAAAACGATAAATGATAGCACTTACGTTAAATTCAACTACAAACATGAATTGAACTGATTAACAACACAGCAACGGACCTCATGCAGGATGACAATTGGTCTTGACTAAAACAGGGATGGGCGATAGCCAATAGTGCTGTGGATGTATAGACAGTTTAAATCCATGATTGCCCTCGATGGCTATATATAGTCCGTATAACGTTCTCGTGTTTCAGGAAATCAAAATATCTTTCAGTTTCACTACACGACAACTGGGCCGTTTGTGACTTCATTTAGGTGATAGGGGGGAGAGGTGTCCGGACTCCTTGCCCCCTCTTTGGCTACGTCGTTATACCAGGTCGTCTTCACTGATCCCAACACTCACCACCACATTGTATTTTGGTCGATCAGAACTTTGACAAAGACAAATGCGTGCCAAGAGCCTAGAGCCAGCAGTGTCCCTCACTGATCATTGCAGTCCATTGCTGCTTTTTTGATTCTGTGAGCTCCATGGCACTCTGCTTTCCCACGGTTTGTGTTCATTGGTGGTCATCAACGAACTTGCAGCACACTCTCAACAGACTTCTACACTGAACTGCGTCCCACGGCAGTTTCTTCTGCAACCCTGACGAAGCAAAAGGAGAGCGGTCAGCAGACTTAAGAGGCACCGGTGCTGCACCGAGACTTGTCAGCCGCTGCCAAAGGTGGTCCCTGGCCCTGGCTCCTGTGGATGCGGCTGCTTTCTGCAGACTCACTCTGTCCTGGAACATTCTGGGCCAGCCGGCCACTTTTAAACAACCTCTTCCGTCATGAAAATGCACGGCCGCCGACGATGCACAGCAGAATTATCAGCTGTTTCCACACTGCAGCCACTATGCTGGCTTCCAGATGACGTGGAAGATTCAGCTCCGCGCGTGCAACTCCAAGCCGCTGCATCCCGCTGCCATGGGAAGGGTCGGTGTGGTACTGCTTGTGCCAGGTCACCGCGACACGCGCCCTCTGGCGAGAATAAAGCGAATCAACCGTACCGGCGCGGACGGCCGAAGAGACAAACGTGCTGTGAAACTTAAATTTCATAGAACAAAAGGGAGAGGGAACATTAATTTCTAGAGCTGTGTCACATATCTGGATTGAGACACAAACACGTTTACTCTTTCTGCAACACCGTAACGTTCACGAGAAGTGTGTAGCTGTAAAGTTATTAATTTTAAAACATAAAAATGAATTTAGAGCCGTTTTTATGTTTCGTAGTTCGTTGAAATTTACGGCAGAGCGAGGTGTGCAACGTGCTAATCACAGAGCGTCCAAGGAGCTTACCATTACATAGACGAACAAGAGATATAAATACACATTCGCCAGAGGCTCGATTTAGATCAGCTGCATATATTCATGGCGGTCAGGTACAGTCTGAAAATCTTGTAAGGCTGTTGCAGGGCAGTTTGTGCTAAGAAACAATGGTGAAGAAACAATTTCTATGCTTCCGCTGTTTCTGTGTTAATTACCATTTAAGATAGCAGTTCAGGCGGTTTCGCGCGCAAATTGAAGCGGCAGTTAAGCTCACAGTGTAGATGGTAAGGCACGAAGCCGCTCAGCCTTTGGCTCCAGGTCATTCCTTACTATCGTCCAATGTCCTTTATTTGTTTCGCTCTCTTCTTCAGTTTGAGGAAACTAAACTAAAAATATGTTTGGCAATGACTCTGGCAGGCCACTATAATATGAGGGCAGTGAACTGATTGGCTAACGCGCCTCTTACCGAATTTTTTCTCAACACAAATCCAGGAATCGTGGTTGCCTGGTGGAAAACCAGTGACAGAACAGCTCCCGATGTGGGAAGTCTGAAGCTGTAAGTGATAAGGGTAGTAACAATTGTCATGGAGAATTTTCCACACGGTCGCCTGGCTTACCCTGCACTGGTGGGTCAACTGCCTGGTACGGACAAGGCGGTCGACTTCCACAGTGCTACTCACATTTGCCTCCAAGTCTTGTGTCCGAACATTTCAGCTATGTCCTTCATGATTTCGTGTTTCCTGAGACGACCCTATCTCACACAAATGGCAAACTGTTGCAAAAACTGAATGCTGTGTTTGTTGTCGATGGGTATAGGTCTCGCGATACGACTTTGCTGCCCACCGCCCGTTGCGATTTGCCTTTCCGGAAGTAAAGACCACGTCGGCAAGCTCTCGATTTCAATACGCAACGATTGTGTACAACGCTGTGTCACATCCGCCAGAAGGTGAGTCAGCAAGAGAAGAGAATCTGACTCAACATTACCAAGTACTATGACAGGAGAGGGCGTTAGGGCTTGACGTACGAGGAACAGTACACCGTCTAGGAGGAAACCCTGCGTACTCTAACTGTGCCTACATGAAACAGCGCGTATTAGACCGCAGTCTCTGAAACAAAGTATGATTGAACAAACGGTCTCTAGCATGGAAACCATGAATTTCCAAACATAAGTTCATTAGGCCTTCCTGTTCCGTATATTCTCATATTGATCAATCCCTAGAGCTAAAGTTTGTACATGATACTTCGCTTTTTTATGTATTTATTCACCCCGGACCAGAATAGGATATTAATTTCCTCTCTTGGAATGGGCCAGGAACAACAAACATTACGCACAATATTCTCAGTAGTAATAATTTGCAGTTATAATAACATTAATGATAACTGACATTAGTAATAATAATAAAAGGTGTTGGGAGATTAGATGACTGTGTAGATAATGGAGAGGGAAAATGGTGGGAATGAGAGGGTCGACGGGAGTGGGCTGTGGACAAGCCTATGGAAGAGATAATTATTTTGATAGCAGGTCGAAAATTAGCTGTATTTTGAAGTTTTAAAGAAATTTTAATTTCTCAGATATTTTGAGGAAGATTGTTTCCATGTCAGGTTCCAGAAACAATAAATGATTGTTTCTCGAACGGAAAATGATTTTTAGAAAATGCCTGTGTTATATAATAGTGAAGACAGGATTTTGCTTTCTTTTAAGTAGCTTTTCCGGAGTTCTCTTCATGCGATAGCGTAAGATGAAAATAAATACGAAGGAGTGCAATGACTGAGAAGACGTTGTAGCAAATAACGGGTATGATAATATCTATGGTTATCGCCATGCTACCATGATAATTTTTTGCAGGCAGGAGTGATGTGGTCGAAATAGCGTAAGTCGCAAATATATTGCATAGAGTTCAGGCCGGTGTGAGCACTCATACCAAAAGCCTTGGAAAATAGGATCACCGTCATCGAGGATAGGGAGATTAGTAATTCTGCGAGTATCATTTTTAGTTCGAGAGAAAAACCTTATCAATATGTTTGTAGTGAATGTAGTGACGCTGACACTACCTTGCAGATTACAGTAAGCTCTAATGTTCCAGAAGTATCCTCAATACCTTTCTACGTAATATACAAAGGTACTCTGCAAGTCACCGTACTGTGTGTGACCGAGGGTACTCAGTAACAGGACTAGTCACTTCCTTTCCTGTTCTACTTGCAGATTTAGGAAGGGGGAAACGACTGTCTATATGCCTCTGTATGAGCAATAATTTAACATACATTATGTGATCAAAAGTTACCGGAAACCTCCCCCCCCCCCCCAAAAAAAAAAGTTTTTAATATTAAGTGCATTGTGCTGCTACCTACTGCCAGGTAATCGATATCACCTCAGCAGTCATTAGACATCGTGAGAGAGCAGAATGGGGCGCTCCGCGGAACTCATGGACTTCGATTGTGGTCGGGTGATTGGGTGTCACTTGTGTCATATGTGAGTACGCGGGATTTTCAAACTCCTAAACGTCCCTAGGTCCACTGTTTCCAATGTGATAGTGAAGTGGATACGTGAAGGACACGTACAGCACAAAAGCGTACAGGCCGACCTCTGTTGACTGACAGAGACCGCCGACAGTTGAAGAGAGTCGTAATGAGTAATAGGCAGACATGAATCCAGACCATCACACAGGAATCCAAATTGCACCAGGATCCACTGCAAGTACTATGAAAGTTAGGCGGGAGGTGAGACAACTTGGTTTTCACGGCCGAGCGGCTGCTCATAAGCCACACATCACGCCGGTAAATGCCAAACGACGCGTCGCTTGGCATAAGGAGCGTAAATATTGGACGACTAAACAGTGGAAAAACGTTGTGTGGAGTGACGGATCACGGTACACAACGTGGCGATCCGAAGGCAGATTGTGAGTATGGCGAATGCCCGGTAAACATCATCTGCCAACTTGTGTAGTGACAACAGAAAAATTCTGAGGCGGTGGTGTTATGGTGTGGTTGAGTGTTTCATGGAGGGGGGCTTGCACCCCTTGTTGGTTTGCGTGGCACTGTCACAGCACTTTCTGGCTCCCCACTGTTGAAGAGCAATTCAGGGAAGGCGATTGCATCTTCCAACACGATCTAGCACCTGTTCATAATGCACGGCCTAGGGCGGAGTGGTTTCAGACAATAACATCGCCGGCCGTGGTGGCCAAGCGATTCTAGGCGCTACAGTCTGGATCAGCGCGACCGCTACGGTCGCAGGCTCGGATCCTGCCTCGGGCATGTATGTGTGTGATGTCCTTAGGTTAGTTAGGTTTAAGTAGTTCTAAGTTCTAGGGGACTGATGACCTCAGAAGTTATGTTCCATAGTGCTCAGAGCCATTAGAACCATTAAAACAATAACATCCTTGTAGTGAACTGGCCTGCGCCGCTCAGAGAGGCCGCGCGGTTAGAGGCGCCATGTCACTAACTCCACGGCCACTCCTGTCGGGGGTTCGAGTCCTCCATCGGGCATGTGTGTGTGTGTGTTGTTCTTAGCATAAAGAAATTGAAGTTAGTTTAAGTAGTGTGTAAGTCTAGGGACGGATGACCTCAGCAGTTTGGTCTCTTTGAAATTCACACACATTTAAACATTTGACTGGCCTGCACAGAGTCCTGACCTGAACCCTGTGGAACACCTTTGGGGTGTTTAGGAAAGCCGATTTCTTGCCAGGCCTCACTGACCTACATCTGTACCTCTCCTCAGTGCAGCACTCTTTGAAGAATGAGCTGCCATTCCCCAAGAAACCTTCCAGCACCTGATTGAACGTATGCCTGCGAGAGTGGCTAAGGGCGGGTTAACACCATTTTTATAGGTCCCATAACACCGACTTCAGAGCATTTCTGCTCAAGCTAGAGCGGGTTCTTGATTCACCTTGTAAGAAGTACCAGAAACTAGTTATATGTGGCGACTGCAATATAAATTTTGTATATGATGGAGCAAGAAAAAGGATGTTGGTGGATCTCCTAAATTCATATGATCTGATGATCTGATGCAAACTGTGTTTTTTCCAACAAGGGAGCAGGGGAACAGTAGCACAGCCATAGACAATATTTTTTATTAATTTTTCCTTACTAGATGGGCATTCTGTTAGTAAAAGCATGAATGGCCTTTCAGACCATGATGCACAAATTTTAACACTAAAAGCTTTTGTACTCAAACCAAGGTCACTCTTAATTACAAACTATGTAGGAAAGTTAATCCAACAGCAACAGAGAGTTTTTTGAATCTTGTCAAGGAACAAGAGTGGCAGGATGTTTACAGCGCCGATAACATCGATGATAAATACAATGCTTTCCTTAACACATTTCTCATGCTTTTCGAGAGTTGCTTTCCTTTAGGACATTCTAAACGGGGTACTAACAGTAATGGGCAGCCAGGGTAACTGACTTGTGGGGTAAGGATATCATCTAGAACAAAGCGGGAATTATATCAAAATGTTAGAAGTAGTCACAATCAAGCTACAGTAGCCCATTACAAACAGTATAGTAAGGTGCTTAAAAATGTTATCAGGAAGGCAAAGAGTATGTGGTATGCAAATAGAATAGCTAATTCACAGGATAAAATTGAAATCACATGGTCTGTTGTGAAGGAAGTGTCTGGTCAGCAGCACAAGGTCGACGATATGAAGTCAGTTCTTGGTAAAAATATTTCTATTACTGATAATTCAGATATATGTACAGTATTTAACAATCATTTTCTGAGCATTGCTGGTAAATTAAATAAAAACTTAGTCTCTGCAGGAAATCATATAACTTTCTTGACAAATGCCTTTCCGAGACTGATGTCTGAAATACTCCTCTGTGATACGGACAAGAGGAAGATAGAGTCAATAATTCAATCACTGATGACTAAGGACCCTCATGGTTACGATGGAGTGTCTAGCAGAATATTAAAGTACTGTGCTGCACATGTTAGCCCTGTATTTAGCAATATTTGTAATTTTTCCTTTAGCAATGGTCAGTTTCCTGAGCGATTTAAGTACTCAGTAGTAAGGCCGCTTTATAAAAAGGGAGAAGGATAATGTAGATAATTTTAGACCTATTTCTACGCCATCAGTGATTGCAAACGTTATTGGAAAGGCAATGTACGTAAGGAAAATTGGTCATTTTATACCACACGATTTGCTATCAAATGTACAGTTCGGCTTTAGAACTCGTTTAACAACTGAAAATGCTATATTCTCTTTTCTCTGTGAGGTACTGGATGGGTTAAACAGAGGGTTTCGAACGCTTGGAATATTTTTTGATTTAACTAAATGGCTCTGGGCACTATGGGACTTAACATCTGTGGTCACCAGTCCCCTAGAACTTAGAACTACTTAAACCTAACTAACCTAAGGACATCACACACATCCATGCCCGAGGCAGGATTCGAACCTGCCACCGTAGTGGTCACGTGGTTCCAGACTGGAGCGCCTAGAACCGCACGGCCACACCGGCCGGCTGATTTAACTAAGGCATTTGATTGTGTTGATCACAAAATATTGCTCCAGAAGTTGGACCATTACTGAATATGGGAAGTAGCTCACAATTGATTCACCTCTTACTTTAGCAACAGGCAGCAAAAGGTCATTATTCACAGCGTTGATAACGGCTGTTACGTGGGGTCTGAGTAAGGTACTATCATGTGGGGGGTGCCCCAGGGCCAGTGTTAGGGTCACTTCTGTTCCTTATTTATATAAATGATATGCTCTCTAGTATTACAGGTAACTCTGAAATATATCTGTTTGCTGATTACACTAGCTTTGTAGTAAAGGATGTTGTGTGGAACATTGGCTCGGTTTCAAATAGTGCAGTACATGACCTCAGTTCATGGCTTCTAGAAAAGAAACTAACGCTAAATCACAGTAAGACTCAGTTTTTACAATTTCTAACACACAATTCAACAAAACCCATCGTTTTAGTTTCACAGAACTGGCATATGATTAGCGAAACTGAACAGTTCAAATTTCTAGGTGTTCAGATAGATAGCAAGCTGTCGTGGAAAGCCCATGTTCAGGATCTTGTTCGAAGACTTAATACTGCCATTTTTGCTATTCGAACGATATCAGAAGTGAGTGATCGTTCGACACGAAAATTAGTCTACTTTGTTTATTTTCATTCGCTGTTATCGTATTGTATTATATTCTGGGGTAACTCTTACCATTGTAAAACGATATTTTTGGCTCAGAAACTGGCGGTTCGGGCAATAATGGGTACCTTGACATGGGTTCCCAAAACGTATATTGATGTGTCGGCAGCTGGGCCAACACCTTGTAGATCGAGATGGCTGAAAATGCACGCTAGACTAACGCAGACGGGCGTGAAGTACTGGAACAGGCTACGTAATTAATGCTATGAAGAAAAACACGTAGCTGGATTAATACTTATCTTTAATCAATCACTGTGGTACATCGCTCTTGACGATACACAGGAGACTTTAATTACAATCACTGTAAGGCTAATGGCGCCTTGCTAGTTCGTAGCCATTAACTTAGCTGAAGGCTATTCTGTCTCTCGGCTAATGAGAGAGAAAGGCTTCGTACATCTAGTCGCTAGCTAGGTCGTCCGTACAACTGGGGCGAGTGCTTGTTCGTATCACGAGACCTGCCTTGTGGTGGCGCTAGGTCTGCGATCACACAGTGGCGACACGCGGGTCCGACATGTACTAAATGGACCGCGGCCGATTTAAACTACCACCTAGCAAGTGTGGTGTCTGGCGGTGATACCACATTCCTCCCCCGCAAATCGGCGAACGGTCGTGAGATAAGGCTTCCGCCCGCCGTGGGGAGGACCCCATGTTGACGTATGCGATGAGGTGGGGAGCCTAACAACCGGCGAGGCTGTGCCACCCGCACCCGGCCATTCGGTCCGAGGGGAGCTAGGAAACGCCTGAAAACCTAGTCCAGGGTGCACGTCAACATGCGGTGTATGCGCCCGTAAAGAAACAGGAGGGGCCGAAGGGTCGACCTCCATTGCGTCGGGGTAGCCGACGCGCGATGACGTCATGTGGTCCGGAGCGGGCGGGAGTTCCATGGCGGCGGACAGCTGGTCACGGGAAGCGATCGGCGGCGCGTGACCCTGGGAGGCGCTTGGCGGCTGCAGCGAAGCGTCGAATGCGGGCGGCGCCGGCCGGAGGACCGGCGGCGGCGGCGGCGGCGGCTGCTGCGGCGGCGCGTCGCCATGGGGCAAAATGGAAGGCATCGTCGGTAACACCTGGGGGTGAGGCGAGCCAGTAGATGGGTCCCCAGGGCGCTGACCGGACGGCACCGTCGCTGAAAGCAGACGGGGAGCGGCAGAACGCGTGCGACGACAGAGGCGCAGCTGATTGAGATGCCGACGCACCTCACCAGAGGCCCCCAAAACCAAGTACATCGCGCGGCCGAGGCAGCGAAGAATGCGCCCTGCGAGCCAACGCCGTGAACCTCGATAGTTGCGATAAAATACAACGTCGCCTGGAGCAAAAGCAGGAGTCTGCCGCTGCACAGGAACCTGATGCGGCGGATGCAGCAAAGACATCAAGGTGCGATGAGGACGACCATGGAGCAACTCAGCCGGCGAGCGACCATCTCGGGGCTGAGAGCGATACGAAGACAAAAAGAGCAACAATGCATCCTCCCGAGAATGCGACCCTTTCAATTTCAACATCTGTGACTTGAAAGTCCGGACCAATCGTTCAGCGGCACCGTTTGACTGAGGCGAAAACGGCGCGGATGTCAGATGTTGAGTACCATTGGCCTGGCAGAATGACTGAAATTCTGCGGACATGAACTGTGGGCCACTGTCGGAAACAATTTCACTATCACACGGTAGGTGGACACACCAACACAAGAAAGCAAAAACGGCTGCCGCTCATTACCTTGAATTCTGTAGGCGGCGAGGTGGAAGGCAAACTGGCGGGACCATTCCTGCCAAGTCTCGTGGTTCGGGTCGTAGTGCCTAAAAGGCGGTGCAACTGCGAGTTGTGGCTGCGGTACCGGTGAAGCGGCGGCGGCCGCATCGGTTTGAATGGCACGTTGACCCTGGACGAGATGTCCAAGGGCATCCAATAACGCCTGCATCTGCTGATTCTGCAAGCGATAAAATTCGGACAGTACATCTGGAGAATGTGGCGAAGCCATGACAGAAAGAAATTAGGGCAAAGTAAAACACAAGATCCTTTGTAGACTCGTCGCCATGTGATGTGTCGGCAGCTGGGCCAACATCTTGTAGATCGAGATGGCTGAAAATGCACGCTAGACTAACGCAGACGGGCGTGAAGTACTGGAACAGGCTACGTAATTAATGCTATGAAGAAAAGTACGTAGCTGGATTAATACTTATCTTTAATCAATCATTGTGATACATCGCTCTTGACGATACACAGGAGACTTTAATTACAATCACTGTAAGGCTAATGGCGCCTTGCTAGTTCGTAGCCATTAACTTAGCTGAAGGCTATTCTGTCTCTCGGCTAATGAGAGAGAAAGGCTTCGTACATCTAGTCGCTAGCTAGGTCGTCCGTACAACTGGGGCGAGTGCTTGTTCGTATCACGAGACCTGCCTTGTGGTGGCGCTAGGTCTGCGATCACACAGTGGCGACACGCGGGTCCGACATGTACTAAATGGACCGCGGCCGATTTAAACTACCACCTAGCAAGTGTGGTGTCTGGCGGTGACACCACATATATTCCTTATTGTCGTTTCTTATTACCTATATTAGTTTATTCCCAAGAATAAGCAACTTTCACTCGGTTAATACTTGGCAGAAATCAAACCTGCATTTGGATCGGGCTTCCTTAACTCTTGTGGAAAAAGGTGTGCAGTATACTGCTGCATCCATTTTCAATAATCTGCCATTCGAATTCAAAAATCTTAGCAGTTATCCACACGCTTTCAAATCGAAACTGGAGAGTTTCCTCATGGGTCACTCCTTCTATTCTGTCGAGGAGTTACTTGAAAAATTAAGCTGATTTTATTGTATTGCTGATAGCGTTTACTTAAACTTATGGACTGACTATTTTAAGGTTCGTGAGCATTTATTTTTATCTGTTATTAGGTTTATGTTGTTCTGCATGTACTGACACGTTCCATGACCTTGGCGATTTGCTCCTCAGTATGGTCCTACGGGGCTTGACGAGTAAATAAAAAAATTAAATAAAATTACAGTATCACCGATGGAGGGCGCCTAGTACTTTTAAGTGATTTTCACCCAGGTGTCCGGATACTTTTGATCACATAGGCTATCTTTTCATCATGGTCGTGCGCGTATTGTATATTGGAGGCAATAAAAACATTCGTCAGTCAGTTTCAATGCCGGTTCCCTAAATTTTATCAGAAATTTTCCTCGAAAATAATGTCGTGTTTCCTTTAGCGATTCCCATTCGAGTTCTTGAAGCGTGTCCTTAACGCTTGCGTGTTGTTCGAATCTTTCAGCAACAAATCTAGCGGCTCGTCTCTGATTTACTTTCATGTCTTCCTTTAATCTGATCTGGTACTGATACCAAGTAGTTGAGCCGTAATCAAGAATAGGACGTGTTAGCATTCTACATGCGGTCTCCTTTTCCGAGTACCCACACATTCCTAGAATGTTGTCAATAAAACGAAGTCGACTATTCGCCTTCCCTACCACAATCCTCACATGCTCATGCCTTTTTGTATCGTTTTGCAACGTTACACCCAAATATTTAAACGATACGACTGTGTCAAGTAGGATGCTACTAATGCTGTTCCAGAACATTACAGGTTTGTTTTCCCTACTCAACCGCATTAACTTACATTTTGCTACTTTTCGAGCTAGCTGTCATTCATCAGAGAAACTGGAAATTTAGTGTAAGCCATCTTGTATCCTCCTATAGTCATTGAACTGCGACACCTTGCAGCAAAACACAGCATCAGCAAATAATTGACTCGTTCGTTTGGAAGCACACCATTCATTTCGGGACACACGTTGATATGATTCAAGGTAAATGATGACAGCCAAAACAGTTGCAGGATAAAGATTTATTAAAATTCTTGACCACGGTTTCGGTATGTATAAATATACCTTCATAAGAAGCAAAATACCTAAAATAACATCCTGCAATGGAGATTAATAAAACAATTGACCAAATGCGTCGTCAGTAGTTAAAACATCATCTCTATTTCTTTCTTTCGCTTACGCCATAGTCCCGCAGCGATCGCAGGGTCCACGTGGTTGCAACGGATTTGGCAACGTTAGTGTTAGGGATGGCCGGATGCCCTTCCTGTCGCCACCCCGTACCCCCCAGGATGGAATCAGTGTACCCCAAGTGTCTGCATCTGGTGTAAATCGTGAAATAGTGCGGACGTGTTTCAAATGTCTGCGACCTGTGTAACTGAGGCGGCACATGGGGACCAACCAGGTATTCACCTAGCAGGACGTGGAAAACCGCCTAAAAACCACATCCAGGCTGGCCGGCACACCGGTCCTCGTCGTTAATCCGCCGGGCGGATTCGATCCGGGGCCGGCGCGCCTACCGGAGTAGGTGGAGACAAGGCGGGCAGGGGTCGGAACCCGAGGCCTGGCCGCGATGTCTCCCCCCTCCCGTCCCTGAATCACTCCCTCAAAGTAGCTTTTATATTTATTTTTATTTTATTTTATTATTTCATCATGTTTTTTTTACCAGGAGCAGGGTAAATGATCTTTATTGGTACAAACTTAAATACAACAGAAATGCCATCCTTCCGGCGAAAATAACACATGACATTATACTCGTACAAGGCGAGCAATTTTTTTATGAACAAGGTGTAGGAATAAAAAGAATAATAATACTGATGTAGGCTAAGACGTGTGAAGCAATATAGAGTGGAGTGGGGGAAAAAACCAGTCTTTTGTGGTATAGTGCATAAAAGAAAGGAGGCGCGTGTCCATGCGCCTACTCCACTGTGGGTTACAATGTAGAAAGTAGCGCGGGTGGTCTCAGATGTCAGCAGGGAGGGGGGGGGGCGGGAGTACTGTCGGCGTGTGGCACCATCCAAATGAGCGGGGGTGACGTAAAGATCGCATCTAGGTAACTGGCGAAGAAGGCGTGGTAGCGCGGTCGGTGTTCGACTTCACTGTGGGCGGTTTGCAAGTACTGCCAGAAATCAAGGCTTGATTTGTCGCCATCATTCTACATGTAGGTTATCATCCATCCCTTGACCCATACAATCGCATGATTTTTGGTGGTGGGGAAATAAGTGTTCTCAGGATGGATAAAAGTCCATGGTAACAGGCAACGAACTGTCGGGCAAGTTTCCAGACGTCACTGGTGACAGCACAAGTCAGTTGATGGACATCGTCATCCACGAGGTGGCAAATGGAGCAAAGTGGAGAGTCCTTTAGTCCGATGGCGTGAAGACGATGATTTGTGGCGAATTTTTCATTTGCGACTTGATACCATGTTGCCCGGACGTTGGAGGGAAGAAAAGGCTGGTGGATATGACGCCAAACCGTGGGCCACCGCGTGGACGGATGTTTCAGTTCGATATTGTTTCTGGATATGGAACGAAGGAGTGGGGTGTAAAAATCTTTAGGTCGAGGAGAACGCGTGATCGGTAAGTGTGTGTGAGCATAACTGAAGTCGACGATGAAATCAGAAATGTGCGTCAAATGGTGCTTGATGTGTCCGACTGGTACTGGTGGTGTTATGGTCGCGCGCACATTTCCAGCAAGCTGCGCGTAAGGGAGGGGCCCCCGTGCCACTGGTTGTGCATGGTGGACATGTACAAGGACGCCGCGCGGAGTCGAACATTGACAAGGCCGAGGCCCCTCGCTCACGGGGGAAGGGTGACCGTGTCGTAGTGGACCTTAAAGAGGGTACCGGCCGTAAGAAAGTATCCGAAGGCAGCCTGGAGGCTGCGTCCAATAGTTGATGGCAGCGGGAGGACCTGTGCAATGTGGACCATTCTGGACGCCACATGTTGATTGAGGTATTGGACACGTTGTAAAGAATCGAGTCGTCGGAGAAGATTTTGTCGCACCGTCGTGCGGATAGTTTGTAATGCACGCCGAAAATTGATGGCAGCGGAGCGGCGCACATTGGAGGTGCAAATGATACCAAGGGATTGTAGTTTTTGTACACACGGGAGAGGTGCTAAGTCGTCGTGTGAGAGGTCGCGTCCAAAGGGCATCGCCGCGGATTTAGCCACATTCATGTTACTACACGCTGCAGTGCCGTTCGTTGATATCAAATCAAGTACCGTGTGTTTCACTCCGTGAGCGGATCAAGAGGAGGAGGTCGTCTGCATACGCACGACATCGAAAACTGCGCTGTCGCAAAGTGAGACCAGAAATGTGGCTCGTCAGACTCCCGATGAGTGGCTCCAGGCTTATGGCATAGAGTAGGGTCGAAAGTGGGCAGGCTTGCCGTTCGGAACGCCGGATCGCCACTGGTCCCGCCACACGGCCATTAACCTGAATCGGCGAATCGGCGGTGCCGTACAGGCGCCGGATAACGTCGATAAAGGCTGGTGGAAAACGCATGCGGTTCATCACTGAGAACAGAAAAAGATGCCGCACTTTGTCGAATGCGCTGTCAAAATCAATGGCAACCACTGCGGCGCGGAGTCTGCACGCCGCTGCCAGTGCAATTAAATCGCGACATTCTCCTGTGGCCGTTTGTATATAAACTTAGCAGCCCGGAGTTGTGGTGTTCCAGGGATAGAATGCTAGGCAGGACCTTGCGGCATCGCGTTGCCAGTAGGCGTGTAAAAATTTTACAGTCTGCGTTAAGCAGAGTCAGTGGACAGTAATGTGCTGTCGTCACACCTGGTGTCGGCTTGTGGATGGATATAATAATTCCCGTGACGAAGGACGGCGGTACGGCGTTCCCCACCGTCAGCAGTTCATGAAACATCGCTGTCCACCGTGACGTCATTAGTGTGAAGAAAGCGCGATAAAATTCTATCGGCAATTCGGTTGCCAACCGAACCTGGACACTAAAGTTAAGTGATCACTTGTTATTAAACGTCAACTGCTGTGACATCTCATCTTTCATTGCCGGTTGTTGCTTCCTGGGCCGTTCCAGCTAGCAGCAACGTCTGGTGTGTTTAAGTTGGCGAACTTTTGAAGCCGTCTTCCTGTATAGTCTTTAACTATTAAATTGGTTGTTACTTATCAGTGAAGTGCACCGCGGTATTTTCTGCCTTGTGGCCGTTAACGCCCCCTCCATGAAACACTCAACCACACCATAACACCACCGCCTCAGAATTTTTCTGTTATCACTAGACAAGCTGGCAGATGAATTTTACCGGGCATTCGCCATATCCACAATCTGCCTTCGGATCGCCACATTGTGTACCGTGATCCGTCACTCCGCACAACGTTTTTCCATTGTTCAGTCGTCCAATATTTACGCTTCTTACGCCAAGCGAGGCGTCGTTTGGCATTTACCGGCGTGATGTGTGGCTTATGAGCAGCCGCTCGGCCATGAAATCCAAGTTGTGTCACCTCCCGCCTAACTTTCGTAGTACTTGCAGTGGATTCTGATGCAGTTTGAGGTTCTTGTGTGATGGTCTGGATAGTTGTCTGCCCTGATCGTTAGCGTAGTTTTCCGGCAAAGTGTTTTTTCTCGCCGTGTTGATGCTGTCCGGCACGGGGAGTAGTTTGACAGCCTCTTAGTTGTTTGTTCATATTTTTTCCTTAGAGTGATTATTGTGCCTTGGCTGTTTTTAGACACCAATTTTGAAGATGTAGTGCTGCTGGTATCTACGTCCTCGGCTGATACTTTCCGTTGTCGTGCCGTTGTTAGGGCAGAAGGGAATTGATTAGGTTGTTGGTCGGTCCTTCAGCCATCCCTGGGTCAGGTTGCCATCCGATTATTTAACCTTATTCCTGCCTATCTGTCTTACCTCATCTTACGTTAGAGCTACCTCCTCAGGCCGACCCATGGAACACTTCTGAGCATTACTGTTCTGTTGGTTTTAGATTGTGATTTTCATTTTAATCTGATGTACTGTGCAAGACCTTCAACCGTGTATTAATTTATAGTGTTTTGATTCTAATCTAAGGCCTTCACCCTACTTAAATTAAAATTTGAAGATTGATTTGCTTAAAAACTAAATTTTGAAAGTTTGTTCTATCTCAAATACTTGTTATAGAGGTCCTAAGCTCTGAGTAGTTCAATGTCTTGTGTGTGGCCTTCAGCCGAGTATTTACGTGAAAAATTCCTTTCTAAATAAGGCCTTGAGTAGCGTGTATTCTTTAAAGCAATTTTTATGACTTGTGTTCAGGCCTTCAACCGTTCTTGTTTTTGGTGTGGTTTTGGGCCTTTTTTCTTAACGTGGCCTTCAACCGTATTGTTTTAATTGCATCCTATTAAGGCAATACGTAATTAAATGGGTCTTAGGAGAATAAGAGTTTGTGTGTTTTGTGCAACTAACGCTAACTTATTACGGCCCCCTCCACAACCATTACCTGATCAACTCTATCCTGCGAAACCAGATTTCACTCATTTCTGCTATTTATCATTACTTTCGTCTTTCTTCGATTTACTCTCAATCTATATTCTGTTCTCATTAAACTGTTCACTTCATTCAGCACATCATGTAATTCTTCTTCACTTTCATTCAGTATAGTAGTATCATCAGTGAATCGTATCACTGATATCCTTTCACCTTGAATTTTAATTAAAGTGTTGAATCTTTGTTTTATTTTCTTCGTTGATTCTTCGATATACAGATTTAAAAGAAGGGTGAAAGACTACATCCCTGTCTAGTGCCCTTTTTAATCCGAGCACTTCGTTCTTGGTCGTCACTCTATTATTCCTTTTTGGCTCTTGTACATATTGTATATTACCCATCTTTCCCTATGGCTTACCCCTACTTTTTCTCAGAAATTATCGAACGCTTTTTCCAGATCGACAAATCCTATGAACGTCTCTTGTTATTTCTTTAGTCTTGATTCTATTATCAACCGGAACGTCACAATTGCCTCTCTGGTGCCTTTACCTTTCCTATAGCCAAACTGGTCATCATCTAACACATTCTCAATTTCCTGTTCCATTCTTCTCTATATAATTCTTGTAAGCAACTTGCACTTGCCGTCTCCTGCAAAGTCAGATGGTATATCGTCAGACTCATACATTATACATACCGACGTGAATAGTCGTTTTATTGCCACTTTCCCCAAGGAGTTTGGAAATTCTGAAGGAATGTTATCTATACCTTTTGACTTATTTGATATTAAGTTTTCCAAATCTCTCTTAAATTCTGATTCAAATAATGGATACCTTATCTCTGCTAAATCGAATAATGTTTCTTCCTCCATCACATCAGATAAATTTTCCCCTCACAGGGGCCTTCAGTGTACTCTTTCCACAAATCTGTTCTTTCCTCTGCACTTAACACTGGAATTCCCGTTACTCCCTTAATGTTACCACTCTTTCATATAATTGCACCGAAGATTGTTTTTACTTTCCTATATGCTGCGCCAGTCCTTCCGACAACGATTTCTTTTTCGACTACTTCACATTTTTCATCCATCCATTTCGTCTTAGCTTCCCTGCGTTCCTATTTGTTTCGTTCCTCAACGACTTGCAGTACGGTATTCCTGAATTTCCCTAAACATTTTTGTACTTCCTTGTTTCATCGATCGTCTGAAGCGTTTATTCTGTTACTCATGGTTTCTTCACAGTTACCTTCTTTGTGGTTAAGTTTTCGTTTCCAACTTCTGTGATTGACCAGATGAGAGATGTCCATTCCTCTTCAATTGTACTGCCTACTGAGCTATTCCTGATTGCTGTATCTTAGAGAAATTCAAGCGTATCTCGACATTCCTCAGTTCTTCTGTACCCATGTCTTTGGGTATTGATTCTTCCTGAGTAGTCTCTTAAACTTCAGCCTACTCTGCGTCACTACTATATTTTGATCCGAGTCTACATCTGCCCCTTGGTACGCCTTACAATTCCGTATCTGAATTCAAAATCTCTACCTCACCATGATATAATCTAACTCAAATCTTCCCGTATTACCCGGCATTTTCGCAATATACCTCCTCCTCCTGTGATTCTCGAACGGAATATTCAGTACAATTAAATGAAGTTTATGGCAGTCTCTCTCCTCTCTCATTCCTAGCCTTTTCTTCTACTTCTTCCCCAACCACTGTATTCCAGACCACCATCACCAATGGATTTTCATTTAGTTTTACGTACTGTACTACCATTTCAATATCCTCATGACAATTAGATTATTTTCGCCGGCCGCTGTAGTCGAGCGGTTCTAGATGCTTCAGTCTGGTGCGGCGCGGCTGCTACGGTCGTACGTTCGAGTCCTGCCTCTGGCATGGATGTGTGTGATGTCCTTAGGTTAGTTAGGTTTAAGTAGTTCTAAGTCTACGAGATTGATGACCCCAGATGTTAAGTCCCATAGTGCTCAGAGCCATTTGAACGATTTTTATTAGATTTTCATCTCCTTTTACGTACTGAATTATACTTTCAATATCTTGCATATACTTTCTCTATCTCTCCATCTTCAGCTTGTGACATTGGCATGTATACCTGAACTATCGTTGTCGCTGTTGGTTAGCTGTCGATTCTGAGAAGAACAAGCCTATAACTGAATTGTTCACAGTAACACACTCTCTGCCCTACCTTCCTATTCATAACGAATTCTACGCCCGTTATACCATTGCCCGGTTCTGTTGATATTATCCTATGCTCATCTGACCAGAAATCCTTGCCTGCTTTCCATTTAACTTCACTGACCCTTACTATACATAGACTAAACATTTGCATTTCCCTTTTCAGATTTTGTAGCTTCCCTACCATGTTCAAGCTTCTGACATTCAGCGCCCCGACTCGTAGAACGTTATTATTTCATTGGTTTTTCAATCGCTACCTCGTGGTTTCTTCCCCATTGGTAGTCCCCTTCCGAAGAACCGAATGGGGAGATATTCCTGAATGTTTTGTCAGTGGAGAGATCGTCATGAGGTTTTTTCAATTACAGGCCACACGTTCTCTTATGCGTCTTTAATGTAGTAGTTTATATTGCCTTCTGCATCCTCACGCTGATGATCATTGCTGATTCTTCCATCTTTAGGGGTAGTTTCCTACAACAAGGGCAAGAGAGTACTCTGAACGTCTGTCCGATCCTCCGTACCTTTTGACAAGGCCGTTAGCAGATAGAGGGTCATGTTTTCCAGAATTCTTCGGCCGACAATGCTGATTATTAACCAAGATTTAAGCGCTGGTGGGTTTCACCCAAGGGACCGAGGAGCCTTGATTACTAATCAAAGACGCTACCTTAGACCACCAGTGAAACGTTAATTTGTCATACTGACTCATTAATGTTGAAATTGCTACCTTCTCAGGTACGGATAAGACGTAGCATTTTCTCCATGCAGTCTCCTGTAAAAATTGGTTTCTCCAATTCTCAGTGATTTAGTAAAATTTGGTCTCTGTTAACTACTTGTGGTATTGCGCCCAATAATTAGGACATAAAAAGGAATGTTAGTCAGACTTTCTTGAAATACTAGGTTCTTAAAATTGTCCTGCAACTTTCTCGTTGTCAGGTGACCTACTAACAATAAGTGTAACCTGTTGCACATGTGTTCTTGGTTTGTGACAGTGTTATCCTTGTGCACGGTGATTATTGTCTTATTATTCAGTGATGCTAACGAGCATTACACCCGATCGTCTCGTTCGATCATAAGTCTGTTTATTGGAACTACTTAAACCTAACTAACCTCAGGACATCACACACATCCATGCCCGAGCCAGGATTCGAACCTGCGATCGTAGCGGTCGCGCGGTTGCAGACTGTAGCGCCTAGAACCGCTCGGCCACTTCGGCCGGTTTTATTGGATGGGGAAAACTGTTCTCAAATTTCGTAGGGTTACAAGTTAACTGTGTGTTGTTTCATGAGAATTTGGCTAACCTCCTTCTAGTATTCAGACGTTATAAGCAATAACATTTTATGGCAACGTCATCGCATGACGGAAGTTATTATTATTGACGGAGGTTATTATGGAACATGTTTTGTGCTCAAGAATTATGACGTTCTTGGAAAATGATCATCCCTATACAAATCAACATGGATTCCACAAACAGACACCCTTCGAAACTCAGCTCGCTCCGTTCCTCCATGAGATCCACAGCGCAGTGGACAACGGCGCCCAGGCTGATGCCGTGTGCCTTGATTTCAGTAAGGCATTTGACACCGTTCCGCAATGCCGTTTAATGAAAAAAATACGAATTATCTGAGCAGACCTGCCATTGGATTCAAGACTTTCTTGCACATAGAAAGCAACACGTCGCTCTTAACGGAATTAAATCGTCAGATGTAAATACAATATCCGGAGTACCACAGGAAAGTGTAATAGGACAGTTGCCGTTTAAAATAGGGCATATAAATGATCTAGTAGAAAGCGTCGGATGCAAGGCTATTCGGAGATGATGCAGTTGTTTATACCAAAGTAGCAACGACAGAAGATAGTAAGAATTTGCAGATGACTTACAGAGAATTGATGAATGGTGCAGACTCTGGCAGTTGACGGTGAAATAAATAAATGTATCATATTGCGCACACATAGGAAAGAAATCCACTACTGTACAGCTGCACTACTGATGACAAACAGCTCGGGACAGCGTCCGCCGTAAAATATTTAGGCGTAACTATCCAGAGCGATGTTTAGTGGAATGTCTATATAAAACAGATAATGGTAAAAGCAGACAGCAGACTCAGATTCGTCGGAAGAATCTTAAGGAAATGTAACTCGTCCACGAAGGAAGTGCCTTATAAGGCATTTGTTCGTCCGATTCTTGAGTATTGTTCATCTATCTGGGATCCCTATCAGGTAGGACTGATAGAGGAGATAGAGAAGAGCCAACGAAGAGCGGCGTGTTTCGTCACGGGATCGTCTAGCTGGAGTGAGAGCGTTACGGAGATACTAAAAAAGCTCCACTGGCAGACGTTACAAAAGAGACGTTGTGCATTACGGAGATATCTACTATTAAAATTTCGGGACAGAACTTATCAGGAGGAGTCAGACAACATGTTACTTCCTCCGACATACATCTTGTCTATTGACCATGAGGAGAAAATTCGGGAAATTAGAGTCAATACAGAGGCTTTCCAACAATCATTCTTCCCACGCACAAGTCGCGAGTGAAACAGACTTGGAGCGATCAGATAGTGGTGCCGAAAGTACCCTCCGCCACAAACCATTAGGTAGCTTGCGGAGTATTATGTGGATGTAGATGTAGAGATATTGTCCTCATAAGAAGCTAAAAATTGTCAGAACACAGTCGAGTCGAATTACGTTTGTTCTTTGTTCCATCTACAGTAGTGTGGAAGGAACGAAAACTTTAAAATTCATGAAAGAACTAATTAGCTTTCCTTTAAAGAAAAATCCAAGCGATATCTCACCGATTGGATATAACTATTTTTTCGAAAGTTTATCATTCTGTACCGAGAGTGGCCGTCAGGAACAGGGGATTAATACGATGAGGTATTTGATTCTGGATGTGAAATCAAATCTAGAGTGGTATTTGATTCCGGATACGAAATCAAATCTAGAACGATAAAACTGTGTCAGAGGTGTCACTGAACTTTATGAAAGCTATAATTTCTTTCTATCTACAAGCTAACGAAGAACCATTGCACAACAAAAAATAGTTGATATCACTTCCGTTATTAAGTGACAATGGAGCGTCCTGCTTACTGCGACAGAAAGGTTCAGTTTCCTCAGCCGTATTTTCTGGGGGTACGTTCAAACATCCAGAAGAAGCAGTAAGTGGTGTGAGGGAGAGGACTAACGCGATTATGTTTTGCGCATCAACTACACACAGAACTTTGGACACCAGTTGCATGCAGCTGGTACACAGGCTACACTACGCGATCAAAAGTATTCGGACACCGGCAAAAACATACGTTTTTCATATTAGGTGCGTTTTGCTGCCACCTATTGCCAGGTACTCCATATAAGGGACCTCAGTAGTCATTAGACATCGTCAGAGAGCAGAATAGGGCGCTTCGCGGAACTAAAGGACTTCGAACGTGGTCAGATGATTGGGTGTTACTTTTGTCATACGTCTATACGCGATATTTTCGCAATCCTAAACATCCCTAGATCCACTGTTTCCGATATAAAAGTGAACTGGAAACTTGAAGGGACACGTACAGCACAAAAACGTACAGGCTGACCTTGTCTGTTCTGGCAGAGACCGCAGACAATTGAAGACGGTCGTAATGTGTAATAGGCAGACATCTATCCAGACCATCACACAGGAATTCCAAACTGCATCAGGATCCACTGCAAGTACTATGACAGCTAGGCGGGAGGTGAGAAAACTTGGATTTCATGATCGAGCGGCTGCTCATGAGCCACACATCACGTCGGTAAATGCCAAACGATGCCTCGCTTGGTGCAAGGAGCGTAAACATTGGACAACTGAACAGTGGAGTGACGAATCACGGCACACTATGTGCCGATCCGATGGCAGGGTGTGGGTACGGGGAATGTTAGGTGAACGTCATCTGCCAAAGTGTGTTGTGCCAACAGTAAAATTCGGTCGTGTTTTTCATGGAGGGGGCTTGAAACCTTTATTTTGCGTGGCACTATCACAGCACAGGGCTACATTGATGTTTTGAGCATCTTCTTGATTCCCACTGTTGAGGAGCAATTCGGGGATGACGATTGCATCTTTAAACACGATTGAGCATCTGTTCATAATGCACGGCCTGTGGCGGTGTGGTTAAAGACAATAACATCCCTGTAATGGACTGACCAGCGCAGAGTCCTACCTGAATCCTATAGAACACCTTTGGGGTGTTATGGAACGCCGACTTCGTGCCAGACTTCATTGACCGATATAGATATCTTTCCTTAGTGCAGCACTCCATAAAGAATGGGCTCCCATTCACTATGAAACCTTCCAGCACCTGATTAAACGTATGGCTGTGAGAGTGGAAGCTGTCATCAAGGCTAAGGTTGGGTCAACACCATACTCAATTCCAGCATACCGATGGAGGGCGCCAGGAACTTGTATGTCTTTTTCAGCCAGGATTCCGGATGCTTTTGATCACATAGTGTATATGATTGTGAGACTATAACGTCATCTGTACAAACATTCTGGACTATTTAACCCAGCATAACCATTTCCTGCTAAAATAAATGTAGACTGAAACTCTGAAATATGTTACTGAAGGTATGTCAGTGATTTTACTTTCAAATGATGTTGCAGGACATCTTCGCGACTTGCCTGTGTTACCGGTCGGAAGCTAGTTGTAGGCTCGTATCCTTTCTAACTTTCGGAAAGTCACTGTGTTAAATACCTTTAGAATCGTTGCCGGTTTTGCACATTATATCGACTTAATAAGAGATGTTGCGTGCCGCATTTTAAATAACACTTCTTGGTTCAGAACTGTTTATCCACTTGATCTTTGTATCAGATTCGTTCATCACGTTATGTAATGGGAATCATCAAACTATAGTTCAATATTCCAATATTAAATTAAAAGACCAATATGAGACCAGAAACCTCTATACTTTCACATCATTTCACACACTAATAACGCACATACTGTTATTGGATCAACGTATATTTGTGAAGTTTGCCGCATGTCAAAGAAGACAGACATATTTCGTTTCGAAATACAGCCTGAAACGCGCACCTGTACTGAGACGTGCGCAATGTAACGTTTCATCGACTTAGGGTATTTCCCGGAAGTACAACCAGAAAATCTGCAACTAAATAATACACCGACTTAGGGTATTTCCCGGAAGTACAACCAGAAAATCTGCAACTAAATAATACACAACTTCGCTATACGAACGTAGTGTATTTATAGATCATTTTGGTTTGGCCGTGTTGTTTACTGTAATTTGCATGTTAAATATGTAGTTGTGTTCTTCAGTCCAAGAACTAGTCTTTACAGCTCTCCTCACTTGTCTATCCTTTGCAAGCCTGTTCATCTCTACACAACTACTACAACCTACAATAATTTGAACGTTGTTAATGATTCAAAACGTTGTCTGATTCTGAAATATCTATTCATACTTCCGGCCCTTACTAAATCGACAATTACGTGGCACCTCAGAAAGTAACCCTTCAACGGACCCTTCCTTTTGGACAAGTTGTGTCATAAATATTTTTTTTTCAGTTCCATTCAGTACCACTCCATTCGTTATTCGATCTGTCCAACTAATCTTCATTTCAAAAGCTTACTCTTGTTGCCTGAGACCTGATGACAGCCCACGTTTCACTTCAATAAAGGCTGCAATCCAGACAAACAGGTTCGGGAAACTGTTCCTGGCATTTAAATATGTATTTGATGTTTCACATGCCTCGTTTCAGAAATGATCTTTTTCATATTGCTAGTCTGTATTTAATATCCTCTCTAATTCAGCCATCATCACTTATTTTACTGCCCGAATAGCAAAATTCATCTAATAGTTTTAGTGCCTCATTTTTCTAATCTAATTTCTCAGCACCGATCTATTTTATTCGACTACTTTCCATTATATATATTTTTTATATTTTGGTTAACGTTGATGTAACGTGATATGTATCACTGTACATTTTATTCAACTGCTCTTGAAATTCCTTTGTTGTTTCTGAAAGAATTACAATCTCATCGACAGACCCCAAAATTATTATTGTTTCTCTTGATATTTAATTCCCTTGCCAGATTTCTCCTTGGAGTCTTTCACCACTTGCTCAATGTAGAGATTGAACAACATCAGAGATAGGTTACAGCCCTGCCTCTCCCCCTTCTCAAGTACAGCTTGTATTCTAGTGTATTGTATTGAACTGGGGACTTACACACCCCACAACAGGCTACAGCAGTCCACTCACCCCACCGCCGCCCCACACCGAACCCAGGGTTATTGTTCGGCCTGTGGAGCCCCCCGGGAACGTCTCACACCACACGAGTGTAACCTCAATGTTTGCGTGGTTGAGTAACGATGGTGTGCGCGTACGTGGAGAAAGTGTTTGCACAGCAATCGCCGACGTAGTGTAACTGAGGCGGAATAAGGGGGACCAGCCCGAATTCGCCAGGGAAACCGCCTAAAAATCCATCAACAGACTGGCCGCCACACTGGACCTCGACACTAATCCGCTAGGCGGATCCGTGCCGGGGACCGGCACACCTTTCCGCGTTAGACCGCACGGCTTGCCGGGCGCGCTCAAGTATAGCTCATATTAATGTCCTTCGTCCCTTCCGCCTGATTTCTGTACAAGATATAGATAAACTTCTGCTTTCTGTATTTTATTCCTGTCACTTTCAGAATTTCTAAGAGTGTATCCCAGTCAAATATAGTTAAACACAGTGATCATAAAATTGGTTTACTCACTGTATTCCGTAGTTACATTCACTTTATTGTGTGTTTTCCATGAAATTGTTTGACATAATGTATTTTTGATTAAATTAATTGCAATCTTCTTTTTTCAGTGTTAGATATTTGGTCAGTATTTCAACACTTCACTTTGCGATAGTGCTAAAATATTTACTCCTTGATTACAATTTTAATTTCACTTGCTATCTTTAACTGAAGACCCTGGCGTCTCCCATACTGCACCTTATGGTGTATTCACAATACTGGTTAACCATGCTACCATCGTGAGAGAAGATATGTAGCTGTGTTCGCTTCTTCTCTGAGGACTCGGGGTCCAAGAATAACACTGCTCTGTAGCATGAATGGCTCTTGTCTCGTAACAGCCGTGGAGGGGTAGGCATGACCTGAACTCGAATATTTGAAGAGGTGTTATGTACAAAGACAATGATAGTGTAAAAGTGTAGTTGAATTGGGAAAAAGTTACATCCGTACTTCAGATTGTCGTGACTTCAAAGTTCAGTAACATTAATATGTGATTTGATTTAGATTTTCCTTGTAACAGTCGTCAACTTCTATTATTATTCCTCCCGGAATCGACAGTCTAATTCTTTTTCACTGTGGATGTTTCCGTCCTCTGTACTTTCAGCAGCTATTTTCAAGTGTTTAAAACGAGTGAGTTTCAGTGTCAGTGTGTACAGCAGACAATAGTTTTATTCCTGCAGTTAAGGAGTAAGAAGAGACTTTACAGACGATTTCAGATGTCTACATTACCGACCACTAGCTAGCATTTCCGCGATCTTTGCGAGTGAAGCGGAAAAAATACCATGTATACGTCGTTACTAAACGGAGCAGAAATATTAAAAACCATAAACCACACACTTCTGACAGTCACTGCAAAAGTTACATAACAAATATCATTTAGCTGAGTGGAAGGCGAAACCAAATTCCTTGCGCCGATAGAGGAGTTCTTGATGGCGCAGTCGTAAATGTGAAAATACCGTTTGTAGTCAGCTATCGAGCGTAGAATTCGCTGAACTGATTCACATTTGTCTCGTTTTATAGCAGATAATGTGACGCAAACAGCGGGCCTTGGACGCGAGCCAGCAGGGGTGGAAGGATCCCCCCGGCATCGGACCTGTAAGTATTCAATAAGGACTTTGACTGCCTCTCGCCGATCCAGAAACAGGAGTAGGCTCTGGTCACCATAGATGCGGTATTGGAGGGACGAAATTACCACACGGGACGAAAAAATTGATTCAATGACACTAAGACTAATATATAGGGGATTCCCTGAACTGCTTCGCTCGACTGTGAACATTGCACTCGCAGAGCGTAACCAAACGATACTGCGATACTTCGGAATGTTGTAAAGAGTGTCACAAGCAACAAAGTGAAGATAGGAAACGTCATTCAGCGCAGGAGCCTACAGGGCTCCGGCTGCTAGGCCACCCCATCGGCTGCTAACCTGACGTTTTATCGTGAAGGACGACAAAGGGAACTCTTCACAATTATCCAGGCAGTACAAAGGACGTTAAATGAGTTCTGTCACAAAAAGCTACGGAGGATATAAACTACTCCTCTTGCCAACGGGGTGTATCAATATAGCATGCATCAGTCACTATGACTTCGAAGTTCTGTCATTTGTTGGACCCGTCCACATAAACAAGATAAACTCCTGGAAATGGAAAAAAGAACACACTGACACCGGTGTGTAAGACCCACCATACTTGCTCCGGACACTGCGAGAGGGCTGTACAAGCAATGATCACACGCACGGCACAGCGGACACACCAGGAACCGCGGTGTTGGCCGTCGAATGGCGCTAGCTGCGCAGCATTTGTGCACCGCCGCCGTCAGTGTCAGCCAGTTTGCCGTGGCATACGGAGCTCCATCGCAGTCTTTAACACTGGTAGCATGCCGCGACAGCGTGGACGTGAACCGTATGTGCAGTTGACGGACTTTGAGCGAGGGCGTATAGTGGGCATGCGGGGGGCCGGGTGGATGTACCGCCGAATTGCTCAACACGTGGGGCGTGAGGTCTCCACAGTACATCGATGTTGTCGCCAGTGGTCGGCGGTAGGTGCACGTGCCCGTCGACCTGGGACCGGACCGCAGCGACGCACGGATGCACGCCAAGACCGTAGGATCCTACGCAGTGCCGTAGGGGACCGCACCGCCACTTCCCAGCAAATTAGGACTCTGTTGCTCCCGGGGTATCGGCGAGGACCATTCGCAACCGTCTCCATGAAGCTGGGCTACGGTCCCGCACACCGTTAGGCCGTCTTCCGCTCACGCCCCAACATCGTGCAGCCCGCCTCCAGTGGTGTCGCGACAGGCGTGAATGGAGGGACGAATGGAGACGTGTCGTCTTCAGCGATGAGAGTCGCTTCTGCTTTGGTGCCAATGATGGTCGTATGCGTGTTTGGCGCCGTGCAGGTGAGCGCCACAATCAGGACTGCATACGACCGAGGCACACAGGGCCAACACCCAGCATCATGGTGTGGGGAGCGATCTCCTACACTGGCCATACACCACTGGTGATCGTCGAGGGGACACTGAATAGTGCACGGTACATCCAAACCGTCATCGAACCCATCGTTCTACCATTCCTAGACCGGCAAGGGAACTTGCTGTTCCAACAGGACAATGCACGTCCGCATGTATCCCGTGCCACCCAACGTGCTCTAGAAGGTGTAAGTCAACTACCCTGGCCAGCAAGATCTCCGGATCTGTCCCCCATTGAGCATGTTTGGGACTGGATGAAGCGTCGTCTCACGCGGTCTGCACGTCCAGCACGAACGCTGGTCCAACTGAGGCGCCAGGTGGAAATGGCATGGCAAGCCGTTCCACAGGACTACATCCAGCATCTCTACGATCGTCTCCATGGGAGAATAGCAGCCTGCATTGCTGCGAAAGGTGGATATACACTGTACTAGTGCCAACATTGTGCATGCTCTGTTGCCTGTGTCTATGTGCCTGTGGTTCTGTCAGTGTGATCATGTGATGTATCTGACCCCAGGAATGCGTCAATAAAGTTTCCCCTTCCTGGGACAATGAATTCACGGTGTTCTTATTTCAATTTCCAGGAGTGTAGAAGATAATACCTCGTGATGAACAAAGTATTCACAGACGGAAACAAGCAAGAATGAACTTACGCAACAGAAGTAAAGGGTTCGCGAACATTTTGGTGGTATCATTTCAGAATTCGAACTGATTTAAATCGAAATCAACGTCCTCGTACGCGTACAGACGAACGCATAATAGGCACGCAGTTCTCAATGCAGACTACGAGTGTTATATAAATAAATGTCGTGTGGCTAGGGCCTCCCGTCGGGTAGACCGTTCGCCGGGTGCAAGTCTTTCGATCTGCCGCCACTTCGGAGACTTGGGCGTCGATGCGGATGAAATGTTGATGATTAGAACAACACAACACCCAGTCCCTGAGCGGAGAATATCTCCGACGCAGCCGGGAATCGAACCCGGGCCCTTAGGATTGACATTCTGTCGCGCTGACCACTCAGTTACCGGAGGTGGACTACGAGTGTTGGAAAAACAGATGGGAGTAGGACAGATGATCAAGTTTATAAATATGCACTAAGAACAGTTGATATGATGGGATAATAGTTTTAAGTCTGAACACTAGTGCAGACATCTCCATTGGATTTCTTATATGTTTTTCAATATATCGCTACAATTTTCAATGGAATTCCTTTTTTGAAATTAGCTTTATTTTATTTAAGACAATATTGGGTCTTTCACTAAATGTGTATAATTTTACAATTGAACTATGATGAATAACACCGCCTCAGCTGTATAATAAGTCTTTGTTTCTGATGCAACTAGTATCGTGACGCTAAAGCCACAACTTCCGGGCCACAGATTTCATTCACAATCTATTCCAAACGATAAGTAGTAGATGACCCAACGTTCTTTGTCCAGTTGTGATAAAACTGTTAAACCGTCAGGAGGTCGCTAGTTCGATTTAATGTCGAGCAGAATGCTGAGAACATCATCACGACATAGGAAAACTGAGACTTAACATCGTCGTGAACACAAGTGATGGCATTTGTCGATATTGTGTAACAGATTAATGTTGTCAGCCTAACCTGAAACAGAATGATTTTCATTTTTGAGATGTTAACATAGTGTGTAATGATCCCCAGCACTTCTTCAAGTAAATCATTGTATCTCCATGCCATATACAAACCTTGTCACAATCGGCACAGTTAATTTTATTTTTTCCTCATTAGGTGAATGGTTGCTCTTATCGATGGTAAGAGTTATAATATTTTTGACAGTAATGTCGGCACGACGAGCTACTGAAATACTAGCATTACGAAAAATCTATCCGGCAGTTTCTATTATCTTCTCTACAAATTCCGTCAGTCCAAAAAGTTACAATTCTGGAATAATTAAACCTAGAGAAAAGTCAACATGGTGGTTTTTCTGTACATCAGGTGTTCTACATAGTCTTTCCCCACTTCAGTACAAGAAGCATAATGTTCATAAAAAGATGTGAAACTATCGGAAATGTCTTTCTTCGTGACGTTGTTCAACACGCACTTAACTTTCATTTGAGTATCGGTAATGTTGTCAGAGCATTGGCACTTCACGCGAATTTCTTCACTTTACCGTAGGTTCGTATTAACATTAAGTCTCGCCACCTATGATGAATCCTTTTACAACAGAATTATCCAGGTTTGCATTCCAGACTATTCGTGGAAGGCGTCCACGCGTCGTTGTTTTTGTTTGGGAGTCAGGGTGTGTGGGAAAAGCTTTACACACACTTTTCTCTTCGTCAAAACATTTTGGAGAATGTCCAGGACAATTGATTTGTAGACGGTGCCCCAATGCGATTTGCGACTCAACAACACTGACACACTATGACTCCACGTCCACTCCTTAAGACTGCCTGCTCCGAACTGACTGGTCGAATGCACAGCTGTTGTTTACGGTTGTTGGTTCAGGCTATAACTTGGAGCACACATCATGCAATTCCGGAAATACTGGTAGGTGGATTGCGGACACCAGTTTTCATACCGGATATGTTCCACAGGATTCAGATCTGGCGAATTTGGCGACCATGGCATCAACGTGAATCACGATTCTGTCCTTGTGACACACAGATTTATCTCGCTGGATTATGACATTGACATCGTAGAGGGCATTAAGCACGTAGGATGTAGCGATCTGCACCTTTCACGATGTCTTCCATTACTGTTACAGTTCCCATGGATGTAGAAGTGAAATTCCTGCTTAGCATAATACTTTATATACCAGTGTGAGCCCATGACGCATGGCGTGTTTAAAATGTGTGTGAATTCCTAAGGGACAAACTACTGAGACCATCGGTCCCTAGACTTACACAATACTTAAACTAACTTATGCTAAACTAACTTGTGCTAACGCACACACACCCACGCCCGGGGGAGGACTCGAACCTCCGGTAGGAGGGGCCGCGCAATCTGTGACATGGCGCCTCTAAACGCGCGGCGACTCTGCGTGGCTGCGTGTTTAAAAGCCCCATTCATCTAGATTACAACATATCCAGTCACTATCATCGACCTGTTGTAACAAGAAATATGATTTATTAGACCAGGCGACACGCTTCCGCTGATCCACCACCCATTCTCGATGATCCTGTGCTCACTTCAGTCGTAATTAATGATGTCGTTCATTCAATATGGGAACACATAGCAGTGATCTGCTGCGAAGCCCTATTTTCAACAGTGTGCACTGAACGGTGTGCTCCTAAACACTTGTTCCTGCACCAGTACGGCACTCAGTCGTCCGTTCTGCCACGTATCACCGGCCGTCCTGCTTTGCACCGTGGGCAGGTCCCCAACCTCCATCTTCTGTGATGAAGCGTAGACAGGCAAAACGTTGTCGCCTTCTCGTGGTTTCACCGTCTTCAGAGCAGTTTTCACAGGTGCTCACGACAGTAATACCCCAATAGACGATCAGCTATGCCGTTACCGAGACGCCCATTTACAGGAGCCTGCCCATATCAGTCTATTATTTTCCAAAGTCGTTTATGTCAGTGGCTTTCCCCGCTTGTTATCCGTATCGTCAGTAGGGTGATTCCTCACTCGTCTGTGTTTCGCTTAACTACTTTCCTTAACGTGTCAGGTGGCAACAACGCCACCACGTGGCAGTCAGACCCGCGGTGGGCAGTGGTCATCATATTTTGCCGCATCAACATCTCGTTCCTACTGTAATCTTAACTTTTTCTTTTTATTGTTATTCAGTTTGCAGCCATATGACCCATCTACTATGTCAGAACTACGTCCGTTATTTTTACATCAAACTGGATTTAATTCATTTGGCTTTCTTTCAACAGCAAGGGGGAGCTCCATTAGTCGTTCTATCACCGTGTTGAAGAATACTTGTTTATATCTATGTAGATGGCAAGAAACTAATCTTTACGTTATTCTGGATATTATTGAAATTCAATGGAGTTTACCAATTTCATTCCAGTTACGATTCATTGACTGATGGTGCTGTCAACATACCTTATGTAGTCTATTAACTTTTTGCCTAGTTTCATTATTCTTTATTTTATACATTTCTAGAAATACGATCAGTGTACCTGCCCGCCAACAGACCATCTTTAGATCTTTATTTTGTTTGTATTTTGTTACTGAAGTAAAAATAATTGCTGGACAGTCCCAGTTTTAGTAGCTTAATACGTTCTACAGTTTAAGCTTGTAGTACTTTTTTTAATACCTCAATCGTTTAAAGAGATTGAGTCCCTCGTCTAAAGGTAGCTTTACGGGTGAGGTAATTACGTATAAAGATATGAGTTTAACTGCTCATGGCATTTTTGTCGTGGGTCGGGCTAGCCTTGCGTTTCCAAGGTAGCTATTGGCGCAGCGGAAACAGTACAGTACGCGATTTTTTTTCAAATTTTGCGTTACTTACGTTGCAAAAAACTGAAATTATATTAAATATATTGTCTATACTAATATTTTCATATCAGACATGAAAAGGGAATGCAAAAAATAATTTGGGATTGCATATGAATTTCGAGGAAAGGACTTTAAGGCACAAACGAGAACGTCGTATATAAAATTAGATACGTCTATTATTTTGATGTTTCTGATATACCAATGCTGGAGTGATGTCAATCATAAAAACAGGGGAGCGATAACATTCTTGGCATCTTTACGTGTTGTAAGTGCTCCATATTTAAAATTACATGGTCGTTACAAGATCTTGTAGTGAATTGAGAAAGTCTACTCTCTGACATGAAATGACATGTAGATCAATAACGAGATAGCCCCATGTTGGATACCAAATATGTAGTGAAATGAAAAAATCTCCTCTCCGACCAGAAAGGAATTATGAGATCTCCCCACACCGGGCGCCGAAAATGTAGTGAATTGCGATTCATGTAATCTCTTGTATAAAGTGGCAAGCAGGTTACTAATTACGTTACCTACGTTGGAAGACAATTATCAAGAGCCATCAGTAAATAAGTGAAATCAAAAAGGAAAAGTTTATGAGAATAAGCGATTGATGAGCGAATGGAACAGTTGTTTAGTTGAATAAAATATGAAACGACTGCATTTATTTCAGGAGCTCTTACGCGCAAGCTGATTTGACTGGTGGTGTCCCGACTGAGTTATTAACGGGAATGAGGGGTGAATGAAAAATCTCCTCAGTGTTCATAGACGCTTGTCATGTGGTGACAAGGGTGGTAGGCGCTCGGTGAGGGTGGCGTGTCGCTTCGCAACCGTCGACTGTTCTCCTCGGTGGCTCGCCGTTGTGAAGCAGGGTCCCCGAACGGTGTCCGTGTTGACAGGTCGCCATGAGTTGCTGTAACCGCAGCAGTGTTATCGCGGTGTCGGAAGGTGGACGTTGGCGTCGGATGAAAGAGCCCCGTGTCCTCATGCTTCTACGCTGTCTCACCGACTCTTCCCTTCTCATCACCTGGCTAAGCTCAACGACTCCTAGAAATTTTCCTCCTCTCGGTGTCGTTATTGGCGGACCAGATTTTCAATGCTACCAGTCACTGATCACCATTTCATGACCACGTCTCCCAGCGCAGAGCGGAACTTTTCTATCTTCTGTGGACTGGGTGTAACTCGAGAATTAGCATCTTTCTCAAGTTTTCACTATCAAGGATGCTCTTAGCGTCGGTTGTTTCGATTTTTTCCTGCATTAGACATTTGTTTGTAATGGGTATCTCCATGTGAGTCCTGAATAGTCTCATGTTTGTGCGCCCAAGAACCTGCAGGCATTCGTGATTTACGCTCAACGTCCTTTCTGTCCTGAAAACATATTTTAAGCAGGCTGACGTCCTCCAAAGTGGTTTAGTGTCACACGCGACCCTTTGCGAATCCTTGGCGTTTTGCGCCTACACTCTGTCACGATGCCTGCGAGGTGCTAGCCTTCTCGATACCTTCACCAAGCAGGCAAAACCGGCTGCTGCCAGTCGGAAGATTCACAAGCCTCCATTTGTGTATTCTTGACGGCTTTGTGTTTATACTCCACCCAAATGGCTACAGGGATCCATCAGTTTTAGGCACGGGTTTCATGATCAGCCAGTCTTTTCGCAAGGTGTCCATTCTCAAGCAAGGGGAAGGCATCCTCCAGCCGACCCATTGTTCCTTTGCAGAACGCATGTCTGACACTTGCCCTACAACATCAGTCTTACCCCTCTGCCCTAGACCACTGACACTGAGTCGGTGAAAGTGGCCCTCCAGGAAGAGGTATCACAGTTTCCATAGAAAAACAAACTTGATTTACATTCATAAAAGGTCCTGTCTCATCCCAAAGTTTGGCAGAAAGCCATGTGGAACGCATCGTTTCGCCTAATATTAGCGATGATTTCCATTGAGGTCCAATGGATTGTATTTTGATGCAGTCTTCTCAGGACGTGATTTGCTTTTCTCTTTTTATAAGAAAAGTGCAGTTTTCAACCTTTTTGACCAAATTCTATACCTGACGATTAAAAAGGACAACGCAGGGTTTCACTAGCGAAGTAGATTTAGGGGCGGGAGGGGGGTGGGGGGCGGAGTGGAGGGTCAGTACTGAACGATGACAGTCGTTTATTTTCATAAATCTCGCCGTATAATTTTGTATTTTATCTGATATCGCTACCAGTCAGCTAACAGAAGAAATGTGCTCCCCTGCACATAGGGCATCATCTTCGTCAAAAATTTTTGTGTAAGGCTGTCGTCAGTTTCCCAGATTTTGGTTGGTTGTTTGGCTGATTTGGGGAAGGAAAACAAACACAGGGGTCATCGGTCCCGCCGGATAAGAGAAGGATAGGAAAGGTAATTGGCCGTTCCCTTTCAGAGGAATTATCCCGACATGTGCCTGAAGCGATGTAGGGAAATCACGGGAAACCTAAATCAGTGATGGCCGTACGTGGGTTTTAACCGTCGTCCTCACGAATGCGTTCCCAGATTTGCATGAAGTAATGACGACATTCATTTTCTACCACATATTCATCCACGGTGTTTTGCATCTTCTGTCCAAATAAGACATTTAGGCAAACGTAGACTGTTGGCAATAATTTTCCAGAAAGGATTATGACAAATAGCGCTGTATACGAGTGGGTACTTCGTTCACATCCGTTCACTCGACGAGACCCTCATTTGCCATTCGACGCTCCCGTGTTTCGTTACAAGTCGATTGGTAGTGACAGGCTGCCACTACCAGGAAAGAGAACACACGAATGTCCATATTTTATTATGCATGACGTTAAAAATACACTGCTGGAAGAATTATTGTACCTGGAAAGACGACTTCGATTTTTATCCGATGACGGCATATGCCACAAGGGGGATTGTAGATGTAGTGATAAAGGTTTCAACTTTATGAACGTCTCGACTGGTGCCGTCAGAGGACGACTTGAAAGATGGAGAGGTGCGTTGTGGTCTTCAGTGATGAAAGCAGATTCTGTCTGTAAGCAAGTGGCAGTCGTTCGCGTGACGTACTCCTGGTCAGCACTGTGTCGTAGAGTGCGTTCGTGCGAGACACACTGGCCCTATCTTAGGCATTATGGTGTGTGGTGCGATAAGTTAAGACCCTCGCTCACGTTTGTTATTTCTGGAGGTGACACTGACCAGCACACGGTACGTGCAGTGTGATGCACAGCAGCTCTTTTGCTGTTCGTCCAACAGGAAGGAGATGTATTGTTCCAGCAGGATAGTGCTCGTCCACACACTGTTCGTGAAACTTAAAGTGCTCTACAAGAGCAACTTCCCTGGCCAGCACGATCTTCGGACTTGTCTCCAATGGAGCAGGTGTGTGGTATGATTGGACAAGAAGTGACTCGGGCGACTCGTCAACCAACAATACTTACAGAACTACGTGAAAAGATCGAACAGACGTGGAACAACGTATCCCATGACAGTATTCGCCATCAGTACGATCGACTGGATGGAAGAGTCACCCTCTGCGTTGCTACCCGTGGAGGCTACACTACGTATATGTTCACCTGGGGTCCATACCTGGTACCCCAATACCGCCTGTTCTGTTCGTCTGTTAATATAATCATTTCATCTGCTCCATATGTACTGTTACAACAATAAATCTTGAGTTAATTTGAAACCTCTAAAAGGATATGCTATTCTCCTCCAGCAGTGTAATGAATTACAGAGTGGTACAAGTAAATCCGCCTTAGCAAAATAGAATATAAGTACAATTAAACGGGAAAGTTGAGATCAATATGTGAATAAGATTGTACACGATATTCGAGTGAGGCAAAACAAAGCACGCAAAATTTTGAAGCACTTTAATAAATAAGAACGAGGTATTTTACAACTAACTATATCTGAAATGAAATGATTAAAGTACTTTAATTGTTTATGGACCTATAATGAAGAAGAAAGAGAAATAAATACTCGTACTATTGATTCTGTAGATCTGTTAACAATGAAAGAACTGCAGAAAGTGATGCAAGAGTAAAGAAAAAATTCGCCGAGCACTAGTAACGTAAGAAAAGGATATGCATCTCACGGACTGTAGCGTACACTAGTCATTTTTTGTGGCTGGATGGATATATGACGAATGAAATAAAGCTCTCGTTTGGCCTGTTTACGAGAAAAGGGATAAATCAAAATGTGCAAACTACTAGGGAATGAGTGTGCTAACTTTTTGTTACAAACTGTGTGCTACAGTTATAAATAACAGCTTAATACCATGTTAGAGGTACGACAAGGTTTTAGAAAAGGTGAATCATGTTCTTATTGTGTTTTAACTTTGGCAAAAGTACTAAACAGTTATTCATTATTTTTTAGTGATTGTCAAAACCTGTTTCACAAGGTCAAATGGAAAATTATATTTGACTCGCTGAAGGAAATGGGTAAATGAGAGTTCCAGCAGATCTGGTTACTGCAATTCATTCATTTTACAAAAATAATAAATCCATGTTGTAAGGAATAGGTCACAATCTGCCAATATTAATCAAAGAATTACAGAAGGCTGCCTATTGACTCTAGCTTTTGTAATGTTCATATTCACAATATATTTCTTAAATAGGTGGTTATATTAAACGACACTTTTAAGAAGTGATCAATTTAATTTCATGAAGCTGTTTTGTGCTGATAATCATCTTGCAATAGAAGAATCAGGAGAAAAGATTCAAACTGCAGTACATAACTTGAGTCAAATCTCCACTTAGTACAAAATGAGAATATCGACAGATAAAATATGAAACTAGAACCTAAAAGAGCCTAAATTGTTATGGATCATCAAATAATTGAGCAAGTCAGAGGATTTAAATATCTGGGATGCAATTTTAAAGGTCGGATGGGGTAGAGTTAAAACTGGCCTCATTCAGACATTTGTGTGAAACCATACAACGTACATTAAACATAACGGAGGGAAATGGAAGTTAATCAAGCTTCAAAAGGAAATGGCATTGCCTTTGTTACTGTATAGCAGTGAATGAAAGGTCCTGCCGTTAGATTACTTAACAGAAATTGAGTTATCAGTGATTAAGTTCCTCGGCTTTTTAGCAGGATTTCCATCACCGAAAGGTAACAGAAATGAGAACAGCGATAAAGTTACCATTAGATTTGGTGATCAAGAACTAGACGAATTTAAGGAATTCTGCACCCTAGGCAACAAAATGAGCAGTAACGGACGGACAAAGGAGTGCATAAGAAGCAGATTAGCATTAGCAAAATGGGCATTCCCTGCCAAGGGAGGTGTACTACTAAGAAACATACGTCTAAATTTGAGGAGGAAATTTATGAGAATGTACGTTTGGAGCACAGAATTGTATGGTAGTGGAACATGGACTGTGGGAGAAGTGGAACAGAGGAGAATCGAAGTATTTGAGATGGGGTGCTACAGAAGAATGTTGGAAATTATGTGGACAGATAAGGTAAGAAATGATGTTATCCTCAGGATCGGTGAGGAAAGGAATATATGAAAAAAACAGTCAGGATGAAGGGACGTTATGCAAGGACGTCTCTTAAGTCATCAGGAAATAACTTCGATAGTACTAGTGGCAACTATAGGGGTAAAAACTGTGGGGAAGACAGAGATTGTAATACAATAATTGAAGATGTAGTTTGCAAGTGCTACTCTAAGATGAAAGGGTTGGCACAGGAGAGGAATTCGTCGAAGGCTGCATCAAACTCGTCAGAAGATTAATGACTGAAAAAAAGATCATTAGTGCATCATAAAATGCGCGTCGATATTAGACGAGAACCAAGTGTAGAGCCAATTACAACTGTAATTTAAAAGTAGAGGCTCAACTGAATAGGTCATGTCCAGCAAGAATCTGATAATAGTATAATTACAAAACACAGTTGTAAAAAAGAATCGTTTTACTTCTCTTGAAGGTATGGCGTGAACAGTTCTGAGGCAGTAAAGGCCAAAAGGCCTAATCCCTAAAGACGATGCTGATAATGATGATGAATTTTAATTAACTAGTTTGAACTAGTAAATCCGTTGCTGATTCCAACTGAAATTATTTTTCTTCACAGAGTAATAAGATGACCAGAGATAAGGGGTGGGGAGAGTGAAGTATTTTTTATTTTTTGCAGGAGGAGGATGAAATTTTTTGTAAACATACTTGGAACATTTAGCTATACACTGAGTGTACTCAACGCAGCCTCCATCAGCTGTGACGCATCTGGCCCAACGATCTTTCCATGATGTAAGTGCACTTTGGTAAAATTCTTTGGATTGACTATTACACCATCGCTTGGCACAGGAAATAAGGTCTTTTTCACTATCAAATGTTTTACCACGCAGGTGGGCCTTCAGACGACCAAAGAGGTAAAAATCAGGCGGAGCCAAGTCGGGACTGTGGGGAGGATGAGGAACAAATTTCTAATCCATTTTCCTGATTTTCTCCTGCGTCATAAGGGCTGTATGGGGTTTGGCATTGTCATGGTGTAGTATGATGAGCTCACCCTGAAGCTGTAGTCTCTGGGTCTTGATGGGACGTCGCATCTTGTCCAATGACAAACAGTAACGGCCCGGTTAATTGTGGAGGCATGTTCCAAAACGTCTTCATGACACCACACTGATCGCAGAAGAAAGAGGCCATCACCTTTCGGCCTGCTGTTCGTGAAAGTGTTGGTTTATTCCTCCGAGGGAAACCCGGATGACGCCACTCCATGGATTGGGTTTTGCTCTCAGATTCGGACAAAAACAACCATGTTTCATCCTGGGTAATGGCGTCGTCAAAACAGTTTCCAGTCTTCAGTAAAGGTATTCATAAGACCCTCGCAAACATTCTTCCTCATCGTTTGCATTTCTCTTGTCATTAATCTAGGCACCCAACGTGCACAGATTTTTCTGTACCGTAGTGACTGTAGCAGTGATACTACACTACCCAATGACAAACGAGTAATTTCAGCAAGCTGTCGTGTAGTCACACATCAGTCATTTTGGATGATTTGATCAGTGGTCTCCTTATTCACATCACTCACTGCCGTCGATGGTCTACTTCGTTGTGGATTGTCCAGTAGAGAGAAATCACATTCTTTAAACCTCTGCAATCATTGCTGGGTACCGCTGCGATCCACTGTGTCCTCCCCATGAACAGGGAGCAACTTCCTGTGAATCGATGTGGCAGAGTTATCGCCGGTCTTGAACAGGAACTCCATCACCGACCGCTGTTGCAGCCTGACATCTACTTCACGGTCCATTGTGGCTCACCTGTAAATAAAAGAAAATACTTTTATACATCAACTTTCAACTAAATGTTCCAAGTATGTTCACAAAAAATTCATTCTACTCCTACAAAAAAAAAAAAAAAAAATTGGAGACGACTGTGCAAATCTTGTTGAACGACCTTTGTAGTTGCAGCAGAGCAGCCGAGGAATATGAATATAATACTCAGCCCAAAACAGAAATATGATAAACGGAACAAGATTTTCACTGGATGATACTGTGTAAGAAGGCTCTGAGGATCACGAAAAGTGGCGATATTTGACAGTTGAAAACAGGAATATCAAAATCCAAAGGAAATCTACTAAAAACAGGATACCCTCTATCGTCCAAGACGTGCATCTGTGGTGAACTTCAGACAACTCAATATATAATTAATCTTCCACTCTGATGTGAGTAGAGTATGAGCCCTTTCGACAGCTCGGGGTAAATCAAAGCTTTGTCACGGACCGGGACTCGAACCCGGCACCTGTCCTCCTGAAGTTACCGTTCTGACGGATTAAACTATATAGTTACGACTGACGAACGGTCCTCACAGCTTCACTTCTGCCTGTATTTCGGCTCCTACCTTCCAAATTTCACGGAAGTCCTCCTGCGAAACCTGCGAGAGCAGCACTCATGAAAAAAGGAATATGGCGGAGACATGGCTTAGCCACAGCCTGGGGAATGCTACCAGAATGACATTTTCACTCTGCAGCCGAGTGTGCGCTGATATGAAACTTCCTGGCAGATTTAAACTGTATGCCGGACCGAGACTCAGACTCGAGGCCTTTGCCTTTCGCTGGCAAGGTAGAAGACGAGGTACTGGCGTTAAGTAATGCTGTGAGGACGGGTCGTTAGTCGTGTTTGGATAGCTCAGTCTGGCAGAGCACTTGCCCGCGAAAGGCAAAGATACAGAGCTAGAATCTCGGTTCCGCATACATTGTTAATTTTCCAGGTAGTTTCAGATCAGCGCACACTCTGCTGCCGACTGCAAATCGCTTTCCGGTACGCAGCCCATATACTACTGCCCCGATCATCTCATCCAGTGTAACGTCAAGGACATTATGTCAGGCACTCCAAATGCAAATTTAGCTTTACTTGCCGTTTTTGTGTTGTTTGTCATAACTGCTCCTATTTCTGTAACTTGTACCGATTTTTCTCGTTAATTTGTAATCTGATGTTTGAGAAAAAATAAAAGCCTACACTTGTGTGCTGCTGGACAACCTGTTCGCACAGGATTAGGGTGGAGGGCGGCAGAAAGTAATTGAGTTTGTAAACACACATTAGAGCCGTAAACCGGTAGCGGCCAGCGCACGATGCTGCCGCCTGCCACTTCATTATTTTTAATCTGCACCGCGCTCGGCTGCAACGAGATTAGCGGCGCCTTTGATCTGGCAGCGAGACTACAGCCGGGCAGGCTCGCGACCCGGCGCCGCGACAGGCGCCGTCGAGCTGCGGCAGTATGGAGCTTAGAGCTCAAAAACAAACATTTGGTCAGCCTGCCTCTTTTGAGGCCGGCTTACAGTCTCGTCCGTGGTCGATACAGAATGCTGCCTACGGCTTAGGGGTGGCAGTTGTAGACAGTGAGTGTTTCAACATACTCGTAAAATCCATCGGCCGTCGTAGATGGCGGGGATTTTAGCATTCAAAGCGTTTACCCAATCACAAAAACCATCGGCAGACTTCGAAGCAGGAGATAATATGTTTCCTTAGGTCTTGTTGAAGCAAAAGGTTCGTTAGGTGTTCCGAGACGGCCAACAGATTTAACGGGGCGAAGACGTGGCATAGGGTAACCGGTTTCCACCACACCGTGGTACTTTTTAACCACGAACCGCACAAGCTGTATACTGTGAAACTAGCTGCAGTCCATGTCTGAAGATGACAGCTGTGTCGGCGAAACGACCACATTGTAAAATGTTGTTGTGATTGTGACACTAACAAAGTGAAAGAATATCACATTTAGTTACTAATTCGGGTAACAGAATGTCATTTTTTCCCAAATTGATGTACAGGATTGTGGTACATTTCAAGTTCTCACTGCCATCGCCGTGTTGCAGCGCCGCAGCTAAGATAACTAGACCAGCGCGTATTCGGCGGCTTTGCAGTGAGCAACCACCAGCAACGAGAAGAGTGGCGACAGCCCTATGGTAACGCCAGGGCAATATAGCATTCTCGCTGTTTCTACAGCCGCTGGAAATTACGGAATTCATTGATTACAAGTCCGACCGATTTATACACGGGAACCTGAAAAATTAAGTTACATACGAGGCCTGTTCAGAAAGTAAGCTCCGATTGATTGCCAAATTGAAACCACAGTGAACATCAGAAATGTTTTACTTGTAACAATTAGCTACACCTTTCAGCTACTTCTCTACGTAGTCGCCGTTCTGACTTAGACTTTTGTCATAGCGTTGTACCAACTTTTCAATAGCCTCATCATAGAAGGCAGCCGCCAGTGCTTTCCGCCAATTCTCCACGCTGGCCTACACCTCGTTGTCTGTGTCAAAATGTTGTCTTCAAAGACAGCTGTTCATGTGACCAGAGATGAAACTCAGGGGGAGACAATTGCGGACTGTATTGTGGGTAATCTCACATTTCCATTTGAAAACGATGCAGGAGCATCTTCATTGCCCCTGCAGAATGCGGCTGAGAATTGTCTTGAAGAAGAAACAGCACGACAGTTATGTAATGTTAGCTGCATAGCTTCAGGCGAAATTTCTCACCAGGCCCTCGTACTTGGTGGCAGACACTATTTTCTAGACATCTTTACGCACTCACTGCGAGCTCAGAAATGAGAAGAGCGACGTGATGCTAACTGGGGTTATACTAGAGACACTACCCAACACATCTGTGCAAAGCTTTATCGGATTTTCATAGTCGTTTCCATTTCGCGACCGATCGGAGCTTACTTTCTGAACGCCCCTCGTATTATCCCACGCCAAGTAACTGTAACGTGATATACATTATACAACTATTCTTAATGTAATCACAAAACCTGTGTAAACAATGGTCGCGAAAATCTTTGACTCATTTGAGAACCGCTGTGTGAACGCCCTCATCGTCGGAAAATCTGCGATTGCTGTGAATCAGTTACTGGGTTGCCTAGAAATTGCCATCTGTAGTCGATACCGATGGCCCTCCTTCACATTCAGCGTTAACAACGTCTGCCTGGCCTTGGTCTAATATTTAGCACCATTCCATAATAGCGGGACACTTCGCGGCTCGTGGTCTTGCGGTAGCATTCTCGCATCCCGCGCACGGGGTCCCGGGTTCGATTCCTGGCGGGGTCAGGGATTTTCTCTGCCTCGAGACGACTGGGTGTTGTGTGTCTTTCATCATCATTTCATCCTCATTCACTCGCAACTCGCCTTAGTGTCCTTAAAGAACTTGTGGAGCGGCGGCCGAACCGCCCCGCGAGGGGTCTCCCGGCCACCAATGCCACACGCTCATTATTATTATTTGTGGCTGGGTGCAATATTGCATTTGGTCCATATGCCCATAAAATTTCAGGGTCTACGTTCATGTGCTTTAGACGTTTTGACCGCAAGAATCGTAGCGTCCCCCGTACTTTAACGTTGGAGTACGGTTCCAGTTGCTGCTCCATTTCACCCCCACCTGTTACCCGTTGGGAGTGGGGGAGGGTTCAACATGTACTCTCTTCTGATTGTGCGCTACTGTTCTTGGAGAATGCTCTTAATGTGGGATGACACGTGTTGCTTACTTTCTGACGTCTCCTCATATTTCTCAAATGGTCACGTAGCAGTATTTCGTGAGTAACGCTGTTCTCCGGTTGAATAATACAAGGCCTTGGTGTGAGTAAGCGGAAATTTAGACACAATAATACAGCCTTGTTGTTGGACTTCGTCGCACAACCGTTGCTGTGTAACTTGCTTACCACTTTTTCCTTGGGAATATGTATTGTGTTCCTACCTTCGTCAGCAGTGGCCCATGACAAGAATGTAATTTGAGACATGGCCCTAATGTGAAAAGCAGCTAACACCTCTTACTTATATTCGCTTTTTTCATTGTTGTTATGGTCTTCAGTCCGAAGATTAGTTTGATGCAGATATCGTGTGAAAGCCACCTATGCACCTGAATAACTGCGATAGCGCACACACATTTGCACGTACTTACTGTATTGAAGTCTTGACCTGTCCCACACACCCCTCACCATTACGAAATTGATATTCCTTCATATTGCAGAAGGTATACCACCAACCTGAAATTTCTTTTACGCGAGTCATGCCATGAATTTCTCTTTTCCCCATTTCGATTAAGTACCTTTTCATAAGTTATTCGTTCTACCCACAACTCTTTAAAAGTTTCTGTTCTCATCTTATGGGACCTCTTTATCGTTCATATTTCACTTCCGCACAAGACTACACTCCAGAGAATACTTTCAGAAAAGGCAGCCCAATTTTTAAATTTATATTAGTTGTTAACAGTTTCCTCTTCTTCAGAAGCGCTTATCCTCCAATAGGAGGTGTGAATTTTATGTCTTCTCCCCTTGTCATACCATCAGTTATTTCGCTGCCTAACTAGCTGAACTCATCTACTAGTTTTAATATATTACTCCCTAATCTAATTTCCATCAGTAACGTCTGACTGGATTCAACTACATTACATTGCCTTTGTTTTACTTTTCTTAATGTTCGTCTTATAATCTCTTTCTAAGACACTATCGACTTAGAGTCCTTTGCCGCTCCGACAGAGTTACAGCATTAACGGCAAACTTAAATTTTTTAGTTCTTGTCGCTGAACTTTAATTATCTTTCCAAGTTTCTCCTTGGTTTCCCAAACTGCTTGTTCAGTACAGATATACAGATTGAGTACCTTCGGGGTAACGCCAATATATATGTCCCAATCGTCTTCTGAGATAAGTCGTGGAGTCGACATTTTCTCCTGTGTTACGACGTTTCACCGGAGGCCATAACGACCGTCCCCGAGGTCACCATCGCCAGTTTTTCCACTCCTCTGTAAACAATTAGTTTCAGTGTTTTAAAGTGATGGTTCGGCAATATTTAAAACTATCAGCATCTGCTCTATTTGGAATTGGAATTATTACATTCTTCTCAAAGACTAAGGGCTTTCTCCTGCCACATATATCTTGCAGACCGGATAGAATAGTTTAGTTATGGCTGGCTCTAGCAAGGATCTCAACAGTTCTGACATAATATCGTCTACTCAACGAGCCTTAGAGCTGCTTAGATCTTCCAGTGCTCTGTCTAATCCTTCTTGCAGTATCATGTCTCCAACCTCATCTTCACCACTTCCACGTCTACATTTTCCTCAAATTCACTTCGCTAATATAGGCCCTCCCTGTTTTCCTTCATCTTTCGGCTTTTCTTTCTTTGCTTAGAACTTGCACTCCACCTGAGCTATTATTATTCACGCGACTGCTTCTCCAACGCACCTTTAATTTTTCTAGAGGTGTCATCTATCTTTCGCTAGTCATGGATGTTTCTACAAACTTTCGTTTCTTCTCTACACATTCCTTCATAGCTACTTCTCATTTTCTGTCAGTTTTACTTTTTACAGGTCTGTTTCTCTCTTTCGCTTGCCTCATTTGCTGTATTTTTAAATCTCCTTGTTTGGCCTACATCTACATCTACATCTACATTTATACTCCGCAAGCCATCCAACCGTGTGTGGCGAAGGGCACTTTACGTGCCACTGCACTACCTCCCTTTCTTGTTCCAGTCGCGTATGGTTTTCGGGAAGAACGACAGCCAGAAAGCCTCCGTGCGCGGTCGAATCTCTCTAATCTTACATTCGTGTTCTCCTCGGGAGGTATAAGTAGGGGGAAGCAATTATTCGATACCTCATCCAGAAACGCACCCTCTTGAAACCTGGACAGCAAGCTACACCGCGATGCAGAGCGCCTCTCTTGCAGAGTCTGCCACTTGCTTTTGCTAAACATCTCCGTAACGCTATCACGCTTACCAAATAACCCTGCGACGAAACGCGCCGCTCTTCTTTGAATCTTCTCTACCTCCTCTATCAGCCCGACCTGGTACGGATCCCACGCTGATGAGCAATATTCAAGTATAGGTAGAGCGAGTGTTTTGTGAGCCACCTCCGTTGTTGATGGACTACATTTTCTAAGGAATCTCCCAATGAATCTCAACCTGGCTTCCGCCTTACCACTTCCATTGAATTCCGTAACTCCTTTGTTATTCAATAATTTATAGAAGGCCTTATCGTATTATCTATATGCTCCTCTAATGCCTTCACTATTACCACTCTCCGAAACTTAGCCATTCATCTTCTACTGTATTCATTTCACCTTATTTGGTCCAATTTTGCTTAATGCTCTCTCTGATAGTCTCAGCAACCTCTGGTTCTTTCATGTTCGTCATGACAGAGGTCAGGAGCGGAGGGCGTTGTAAAATGAAAAGTACTGAAGTGGAATGGACCCAGTTTATTCCTGTAATGATTATACAGTGGTGCCTACGTAGGGCCGAGGAGCCCCAAGAGTGGTTGCCGTCTGCTCATCAGAGAGGCAGAGGCTAGAGGAGCGACTACTCGGGGCCGAGGTCTGAAGCTAAGAGAGCGCGGAGCTGTTTCCAAGCCGCCCTCGCCGCTCCCGGCCGCGTCCCCACGTGATCACACGATTAGTCTCTGTATGGAGGATGGAGGATTGATACCGCCAACGCGCCTTGCTAGTAGCGTACCCCCCCCCCCCCCCCCCCCCAGCGCAACCAACCCGTGGGACATGAGTCTGACCGAGGAGCACGTGGCACGATTGTGCGGACCATGGCCTTCAGCCAGCACCTTCCACCACAGTATGCATAAAAAATTTATTTAATAAAATTTTGTCGGCAATGATCCCTCTTGGGGGGTCTCCTCCCTGCACATCCTTTCCCCTTCCGAAGAAGGCTCTTTGGATGAAAATGAATGAGCGTATTCTAATTGATTATTCTATTTAAAAATATATGATCATTATAAAGGGTCCCAGAAATTAACATCCATAACATAGTATAAATATCAATATGTGCAAAAGTTACAAAGTGGCCTGAAGGGCCTGTAGGAAGGCTCTTGAATATCGATCTTGTGAAGTTGGTGCGACGGCAGTGGGGCGGCGCCATGCTGTGAGTGTGTGTCGGCGGTATCAGTGGTGGTGGGTACCCAGGCGATGATGAGGGGCACCGGAGCACAGCGCACTGAAACACTCCACCCTCGTGGGGGTGAGAGAATGCTCCCAGGCCTAACAGTCACAAGGGGGTTTTTGCCCGTAATATTACTTGGAGTTCTTAAATCTAGGATTACAATGGTAATTGCCCAAGTGGATGAATGAGAACATTACAAAATGAAAAAAATTTAAAGAGAAAACAAAATGACTTACATGAGGGTTAAGACTCGACAGTTAAATTGTGATTCCATAGACTTTACATAGGAATACAAATCCTTTACAAAATTAGTTCATTGACCTGACACCTAGACTACATCTTAATTCTAAGGGGGGGGGGGTCATGCCTGATCGCATGCACCAAGGTTGGCAGGTAGTTTCAGGTGTGATATTCACCTTCAGGTTGTGAGGGTGGTACTACTTCTCCGAAGGAAGTGAAACATTTGCAAAACCCTATTTTACAGAGTATCCAGGATACTATAATCAGAATCATTACAATGATGATTACCGAACCAGCGCTGGGTAATACAACGGTGGTTAATCGCTTGGTTTGGTGCCAATCAGTACTATGTGAAGCCACTCGGTGAAGAGCAACTTAGTTGTGTTCCTGGGTAAGGAGATGATTGATCGATTGAAGTATCTGAATCATTGGTATTCGGTAAATTCTTTAGCTTCTCATGGTGATGGAGTTTAAAAGAAAGTTCAGGAAGGTATAAGGTAAATGTGGGAATGGCGACATGAAAGGTGGAGGGCAATTGAGCTGATATCCTCATGGAAGCAGCGTATACGTCACATCTTGAACTATTATACACTAGGCCACTATTATTCAGTGTTACCCGGTACGATTCAGTCTCTGACATTGAACGGTGGCACACCAGGGTGGCGGTGACAGTCTGTGGAACAGCGACAGAAAACTGTTGCCAACAGGCTGAATTATTGGTTGACGAAGTGAGACTAGAACACGAGGACATGGAGGTGTAGTAGTTTCAGCTAAAAACAGTGACATCTCACACTCAGTAGAGTTAGTTTGTAAAATTAGCGTGGAGCATAAGTAATGTGTTGTATGGAAGCAACTGGATAGTTCAGCGCGAGAGAGAGTGGCGTGAGTTTGTCGATCCCGACTAACTATTAAAAATTCTTGAGTCTGCCAAACAACATGGTGGTGAAGGGTAGCCCAAGAGACTGGAAAAGTGTTTATTTGATAGCACTCGTATTCACAATTTGCGCACATGATTGGCAACCTCATTCACATCCGAATACCTTCCGAATTACGGGTAAGTCGGACCTCCAACGCAGCATAGTAAAAGGGGAGGTTGCTTTCATCTTCCAATGTTGATAACGGTCGAGTTCATTCAAGCCCATCTCCTTAATAATCTACCGTTTTGTAATTTCTTCAGTTTAAATCGACAGGTCATTACTAATAGAGAGGTCATTCCTATGTGCTGCTGTTACTGTTTAAAATCTGGTTTCCCAATATGTAAACAGTACGAAACTTTCCAGTGTCGTCATGTCTCTTACACGTGTACTACCTTCTTTAATTATTCTTAGAACAATTGATAGCAATGATTATATTAATCTCTGCGCAAAATTCTTTCAGGTGGTTTCCTCTTCATTCATTTCCTCTGCCCTAAGTCCTTCTGGTTCTTAGAATGCTCAGGAAGTAAGTTACATACCGCTCCACACTAAGCCGTTACGGAATAAGAGAGACGCATTATCAGGAGAGTACATGTTCTGGTGGCCCTAAAGACAGAGTCCTGCCTCGGTACTGTTAAAAGGGGCATAGTGTGTGAGTGCAATGTCACAGAATCTGGAAAAGTACTCCAAAGCTTAAGTAACGCTACAGACGATTTTTGGGGCAAAACGTCCAATTTGCGTACAGTTTTACCGCGAAACTCTGGCGCTATGTGGACCAAATGCAGTAACGCTCCACGCTGTACTGAAATCGTACGAACAATTTGAGCATGGCTGCACGGACGTGGGTGATGCGGATCGGAGGAGGAGCAGGAGATTATTGCTTAACATCCTGTCGACAACGGGGGTCATTAGAGACGGAGCACAAACTCGGGTAAGGGAAAGGTGGGGAAGGGAAACGGCCGTGCCCTTTCAAAGGAACCATACCGCCATTCGTGGTTTAGGGAAATTACGGGAAACCTAAACGAGGATGGCTGGACGCGGGTTTGAACTGTGTTCTTCCTAGTGCTAACCAGTGCGCCACTTCGATCATTTTATGGATCGGGAAATCTAGATCTTGCACCATGTGATTTTCATCTATTCGGAAAGCTGAATGAACAGTTTAGGGTAATGATATTTTTCAACAATATTTCTTTCACACAGCGGTTTTCGAATGGCTCCGTGACCAAGGAGACGACTTCTATCGACGAGGAACTGACCGATTGTTGGAACACTCCGACCGTATCTTACAGAGACTTGGTGACGATGCTGGAAGTAGTGTAATATGCCTGTGCCAGTTTAACGTACGGTGCAGCATTTAATAAGAATTACTTAGCTTGCCAGACTAATCTGTAACTTACTTCTTAAAGTCTCCTGCTATTTTTTCTATTCGTCTTATTGATACACTCGAGTCCCTCTTATAATTAGATCTTCATCTCATCTCCCTTAACTAGTTAAGTTCGTCTCGTTATCCATCTTTTCAGTCTCATCTCTATCTGCCATTCTATTCGGCATACAAACGTTCACTACTGTTGTGGGTGTTGGCTTAGTGCCTATCTTGCCTACGACTATATGTTTGCTTGCTTCTCAAATAGCTTGCCCACACACTATTTTCCTTGTTCATTGGTTCAAATGGTTCAAATGGCTCTGAGTACTAGGGGACTTAACATCTGAGGTAATGTCCCCTTGAACTTAGAACTACATAAACCTAACTGATCTAAGGACATCACACACATCCATGCCCAGGGCAGGATTCGAACCTGCGACCGTAGCGGTCGAGCGGTTCTAGACTATAGCACCTAGAACCACTCGGCCTCACCGGCCGTCCCCTGTTCATTATTAGGCGTACTCCTGTTTTATCCATGTTCAGTTTTGTGTTGAAAACCTTGTGCTATCCCGACGAGAAGCGCTGTTCTCGTTCGTTAATTTCCACTATAGCTGCCTTCAACATGCCCACAGCCCCTTTTGAAAACTCTGACTTACCTTCCCGGATAAGGGATCTAATATTACACACCCTTATCTGTAGGATGCCGTGTTATTTCTGCTGATTAGGGCATCTGGCATCCTCACTGAGTACTTCCTGGTCGGTGATCCGAATGGTGGCCTATCTTACTTCCGGAATATTGGACATGGAAATCATCGCGTCACTTGTAAGGCTTTTGTTTTTAATTTCTCGCCCGTTTTCGGGTTAACAAATGCCCATCGTCACGTGCAGTTGCTGAAACAAAACCAGTGTGGTACGCTAAAAAAATAGCTTTAAATACACTTGTATGCATAATATAATGAAAGCTAATGAGGACTATCATTAAAAAATTCTAACAGCTACATACATGAAAAGTCGCAATACCGTGGCAACAACTAATAATATACGTAAGACGCCTACATTAAGTGGCATGTTATAAGACAGTAGCCGAACACTTAGGTGGTGTGCTGCGAGCCCGACTGCAGCTAGACTGGGTAAGCCGGAGGCGACCACCGCAAGCGTGAACAGAGGGCGAGATGACGCACACGAGGGAGGGAGCGATATTGGTGACCTTTCTTATGATTGTACTGTGGTTTTTTGTATGAACGACTGGAAGTGAATGCTGTGAGGCAAAGTAGCCCCACGTTTACATTGAAATTGACAATTTTAAATGGAGAATAGGAGAGAAAATATTATAAAGTCACGTAAGTGAACGGAAAGGCGTTTAGAAGAGCATAATTAGACGAAATTTAAAAGATTAACGAACAGAGTAAAATAAGGAAACAAAACGAGTAAGCGATAAAAACCACTTAATAAAATGCTAGTAGATTATACAACGAAGAGAAAAAGAAACTTTTACACCTACCCAATATCGTGTAGGAACCCTGCGAGCACGCCGACATGCTACAGCACAACGTGGCATGGACTTGACTGTTGTCTGAAGTAGTGCTGGAAGGAATTGACACCATGATTGCTACAGGGCTGTCCACAAATCCTTAAGAGTACGAGAGGGTGGCGCTCTCTTCTAAACAGCACGTTACATGGCAGTCCAGATATGCTCAGTAATTTTCATGCCAAAGTGTTTAAATTGAGAAGAGTGTTCCAGAGGTCATTGTGAAGCAGTTCTGTATGTGAAGCGTGTCGCATTGTCCTGCTGGAATTACCCAAATATATTGCAATGACCATGGGCATGAGTGGGTGCAGGTGATGAGACAGGATGCTTACATACGTTGTAAGTAGCCTATTTGTATGTTAGCAGTGCTATAGAATGTGTTAATACCACAGACAGCACTCTGTGCCCTTGGCACGAGAGTCAGTGGTTGTACAGACTAATAGTTAGCGAGTGGATATGGAAGCGTATGGACCCCATATTCGTAGTGGAGACTCTGTGTTGGTAGGACATGCATTGTGAAATGAGATGAAATGATGTGTTTATAAGACATTATGCGAGGAAATGCATGAGGATTGATATATGGTTGATAATGTTTTGGGTAGTGGAATTTTTGACAACTATATAAGTTTTGGAACTGGATGTGGGTAAGGTAAAACTTTCTAAATACATTTTTTGCTCTTCAACAAAATATTCCTTTTTGGTAACCATATGCGTTGTAGTAGTTGGAGTCTATAGTAGCTAGAATCTTTTCATTTAGCTGGAAGTTGTTGCTACTTGCTGTAGATCATGTTATGAAGATTTCCTGCGAGGTAAGTGACTTATGAAAAAAATGGGGTTTGCACAATCTGGATTCGTGATTGAAAAGAGTTTACGTGATTAACAGAGTTTGAGGTAGTTTCATATTTCTTTAATTTCATGCTTTTTGGATTTGTATTATTGTTAGGATTTCTTGCAATTCAGGGCCATTCTTATTGGAAGTCACAATGTAAATGTATAGAAGTCAGGTTGTGTTGGGCTTGTATATTGTGGGTAATAAATGAATAGGTTAATTATGAGTTGTCTTTCTCTGGGAAAATTCTGTAGGTCAGTGTTTAACAAAAAATAGTTAAAGTGAGAATTTCAACATGTCACCTGCCAGAGTCGTACCTAGACATGTCAGGGGTCCCATATCACTCCAACTGCACGTTGTATAAAATTGTCATTGTAGCTGAAACAGCTGTCATAAATACTTTGGTAAAGAGTTCATGTGACCACGACATAATCCTCTGCTGTGCTGGGCTCCGCCCTAGCAGCACTGAAATATACCCACTATTTTGTTGCCTTTCAACTTTACTGGTGCTGCTTCAACCGCTTTGACGATTGCCGCACTCCCACAAGCGCTCACATAGCTGTAGAAAAGAGAGGCCATTGACCTCACCACCGACATTTCTTTGCAGAATACAACACAAAAACGACATACACTACTACTTGTAAACATATGATTATACACTGGAGGTTTAACTTTGTGCTACTTACTGAAATGCTTATGTGCTGATGAGAAATATTCTTAAGTTTATACATTTGATTATGACAAATGTCTCTCTACGAGAGTTGAGAGAATTTCTACCGACACATGAAATGCCACATGGATAATGAATGATGCTTTTTTGCTTTGCTTTGAATATACTTGTTTATTTTGTTTGATATCTGGTTACTAGCTGCGCCGCAGCATTGGTTTTATAAAGTAAACACATATGCTAATGAGAACACATTCTGTCAACAGATCCACTAAAAAATAATTTTATGATCCACATTAATAAAAAGAGCACTTGGATGGGAAAGAATAATAAGAAGGAGAAGGGACTAGTAACAGGAACTGCATCCATAATTTTCTTTTCTTGGCATATATATATATATATATATATATATATATATATATATATATATATATATATAAAATAAGTTGTTGTGGTGCACCAGTTTAGTGTTAGGATGTGACATGGAACCATCGCATTTCACTTTGCATAGTTTTGATGATTGCAGATGTACACATGATATTGTAAGCTTACACATATATTTCCCTTATCTGCTTTGCTCTCTTCACTGTAATATTTTTTCTACTTGTGCTTTGTCATGATCAGGTATAAGTTTATGAAGTTGCTGCTGCTATTTATCAGACAGTGTCCTACCGAAAGTTACTTCATGTGACTGCGCTAAGCCAGTTCCACTGCTGAATTATTTTTCTTGTTTGCTGCTTATTGTCTTATATTAGTTGTAATGTGGCATTTGCTTTGATAATTTAGATATGCTGCTGCTTGCTTTGTCAATTTGCAATTTTTGTCGTTGTTGTTTGTGTTAATTTTTTTGTGCTGCTGCATCGCCTCGTTCTCTGTTTTATGTATCTGAGCTCAGTAGATTTAAGTTAGCTTGAGAGGGGGTGTGGTACATAAGAAAGAGTTGTTACGAGTTAGGAAGAAACACATTTAGAATCTATAAAGAAAAAATGTGCCCAAAGAGTATCGTGTAATGAGGAACAATTTTTTTGAAATATGCCGCCAGTTATTGGTCCATCCTAGCCTACCACTCCCTTACTTCTTGCAAAACGGAATGTTATAAACTCGAGCAAACAAAATGTTATACACTCGTATGTATATTGCGTTCTTCATGACAACCAACTCAACTAGATGAATGGACAGCTGGTAACTGAAATCTCGTTTACCCTGAGATACTAATCATTGTTTATTTTGTAAACTTCACAGAACTTGCCTTGTGACAGCCATGGAGTCACATGATCACCCTAAAAGAACGAAGATGCCCATTTCCTTTGTCCCCAGACCTATAGTTACCTTCCAACCAAAACAAATTTCAGTCTTCGACACAAAGCCGATATGAAATGTTCCAGACAAATTCGTAGTGTATTGGAACCGAATGAGGGACCCATCGGACACCTTTTATTGTGCCACTTACTTGCAGTTATCACTGTTAGCGAGAGGTTATACCTGTTCATCGTTTTCCTTTCAATTCTTGCTCTAAGGGAGATAGATGGACTGTTAGCTTGTTGATGTTCAGAATATGTAATCATATATCATTACGTAAATACACAGCTCCAAAACTGGCAGTGTATTTACAATGTGCCGCCGACATCGTTATAGGTCGGCATGTCGATTTTATTTCGTCGATATATCGATCCTTGTCTTCAATACTTCGAAAGCCGATAGTGGTACGTTTTTTTATTTATCGATATGTAGTGTTCCAAATGCTTTTAAAAATATCAACGGTCGTAGTTTCACACCCACATACTACCAAGAAGGGAGCCCTTGGGGAACTACAAGTTTTCAGGAGTCTCACCAGCTGACCAGCCTGGCATGTGTGAACCTGCCACGAGCAGTGCTCCCTGCAGCATAGCTCATCGTACCATTGAGACTAACAGACCTCTAAGCCAACGTTAAAGTGGTAGTCCGTGGTGAGGAGGTGATAGTCCAAGATGTTGATAGGAATGATGCACTGAAGAACGGTAAAGATAATCGAGGAACTGTTAGATAACGTTTTAGGAAAGGGCATTAGAGACGCAGTTCTGACGAGACGACTTGTCGACAACAGAGATTGGGAACGTAAAATGACGCTAGATATCTGTAAGTCTAAGAAAAATAGGTGTGGAATCCCAAATAATAAATGTTCCAGTTCAACATGAGTAAGGGATGTTTGCTGTGTCAAACAGCATGATTGATTTCCCTGCCTCTCAAGAGTCATTTTCAGTAGCATGTCATTGTGATTTTTGTTGCATCTGTAAGTTACCTTTATTGCAGCTGTGTACTTGTGACATAGAACACTTCAATATGCTTCCAACCTAGGCACTAGGTGCATGTAATAGTTTACACAGTAAATAAGTATAATAGCTTGCACAGTGATATGCAGAATGATTTCCAATACATAACGTTTTATAGCATAAAAATGAAAAAAAAACAGTGACGTAACACAGGCTGGGACAGATAGGAGTGTCCCAGAGAACAGAGCTTCAGGGTACAAAGACAAACAGCAAAGGAAAGAAAATACAATACTAACCTGACCGTAGCAAATGTTGAAAGTGACCACCATTCATCTCTTGACACTTCTGGGCTATGATCAGCTAGGTGCTGAAGGCAGATCAAAGCTGGACTGCTGAGATTGCTGCAGTCTCATTCGAAATGTTCTGTTGCAGTTCTTGAAGACTATGAGGGTTGTTGCGACACGCCTCATACTTGAGGGTAACCCCCACAAATAAATCAGTCAGTGACATATCAGGTGACCTGGGTGGACAGCTAGGGCCGCGACCAGACTGACATATACTAACAACTCCGTCAGGTGTGAGGATTGTGTAAATGTGCTCCATGTTTCGGCCTTCTGGGTGGGCAGTTGCTTCATCCTACTGGAAGTAGCTGTACGTCTTTTCCTCCTCAGTTAGTGCTGTCACAAATAGTATCCACTCGTCCAGGCCACCTGTATTTGCCCTAACCTCTATTATCTTTGATTGTAAATGAGTCGTGGTAATCCTAGTTTGGTTTCTAATGTTATTTATCCACATTACATAACTCTTCCTCTATTAGTTTATTTCTCTACGTTTGCAGGGAATATCTTCACAGTTTTGAGGTTTTGTAGTTCTTTGGGCAGTGCTTACATTAACTTCATACCGAAGTATTTAGGGTCAGTTTTTCGAAAACATGTATATGAAATGCACTGAAATTGTTTTCTGTTCCTATTATATTTGGGAAGAATAGTTTCATTTCTGTCCAGTTTTGGGGGATCTCATAATGCAGTCACAGTGTTAGCGAATGGAAACCTCAGAATGTTAAGACACCTGAAAAAATTTGTACCAGATACTTTTCGCTTCTTTTAGAGTATAATTGGAATGTCTTTCTTCTCTATTAAGACTACTCTTGTCACAGCTGCGATGATAGACCCCATAGTGTGACTCCATATTGCACGCATGGTTAAAAAAAACTGGATATACATAGCACAAAAGGCCTTTATATTGTATGTTTTGGTGAAATCACGTAGGTAAATTCTTGTGGCAGACAAGTAATATTCTTGGGAATGGAATTCTGTTTAATTATTCCTAAAACTATTTCAGTTAAAATGTTTGTGCAGTCATGACAACTATTTGTGTGAACCGTAAAAACCTATTTGTACTTATCAAAAAGCAAAGTATTCGGAAAATTGACATCTATAAAGCTCTTACGCTTTGTTAAACTATGTAATGGTCTTCATTGTGTCACTTTTAGTGATTCTATTTTGACCATTATGTTTCAAACACGGTTTTATTTTGGAGGAGGACCAACCTCCCAGTTAATTATAAAATGAAAGTAATTTGTTTCTGTTTAAATTCATCGACATCAGCGATATATCGTTAGTTATTATCAGGAAGTAGAACTTTCATCATAATTCGAAGTACGATCAACTTTTTATAAAATAATCTCTTCTCCATGAACAGTAACTACATACAAGGCCATTCATCATCAAACATGCCGTTAAACAACAATGACCATTTGGGATGACTATTTTGGCCTGAATTTAATTTTATTCGAGTCAGACATACTTACACAAAAATAGTGGTTAACACTAACTCAGATGCCAGTGCAGTACAGACAAGAGACTGATTGTGTACAATTGGTTCAAATGGTTGAAATGACTCTGAGCACCATGGTATTTATCATCTGAGGTCATCAGTCCCCTAGAACTTAGGACTACTTAAACCTAACTAACCTAAGGACATCACACATATCCATGCCCGAGCCAGGATTCGAACCTGCGACCATAGCAGTCGCGCGGATCCAGACTGAATCGCCTAGAACCGCTCGGCCACATCAGCCGGCTGTTTACAATTTGTGTGGTATAAAAACAACGCTTTTTGGTTAACCACTGACACAGTGAAAAGAATAATTCTACTGCCATCATGGATATAACTGATAAGAAAGAGAATGTCAGATAAACATGAACTTCAAAGTTCCAAGACCCTCCTGCTAGCATGTTCATATATATATATATATATATATATATATATATATATATATATATATATATATATATGTGTGTGTGTGTGTGTGTGTGTGTGTGTGTGTGTGTGTGTGTGTGTGCAATGATTTAATTTATAATCGTAGTGTAAGGAGAATTTCCAGGTTCGTATCTATGGGCGATCTTAGATCTGGAGGTAATAAAATAAGACCTGTATACACTTAGAATAATCTACTGTGCAACTAACACTAGTTTATAGCAAGATTATGGCTGCTTTGCTTCAGTGTTATATGAAGTTTAGTTTTTGTATACTAAAGGAGTTTAGTAAACAAAAAGAGCTATGTCTCTGAAAATAATGCTATCTTGTACCTTCAGTCAGTGTAATAATTTCGGGATGATACATGTCTGTACATCTGAGGCCAAAATGTTGCACTCTTGCTAATGTGTGTGATCATTGTCGGTCGGAGCCCTTATTTCCTATGAAACATTTAAATATACTATAAATATTTTTGGTTATACTACATATCTTAAGAAAATACGATCTGTGGAGACAATATTGCAACGCCTGTTAATCTAAATTGAGAAATGCAAGACTGTGGCATTAAGAAATTTATGTAGAAGTGCTTGGGTGTAAGGTTTGCGAAGTGAATGTTTAAAAGCACTCCTCCAGGTGACGCTAGCTAATGATGTCATGAGCATGAACTATGAGTTCTCACACATATGATTCAAATTTGTAATAAAATGTGTTCACACTCATGCTCCAGTAAGACTTGAAACCCAGATGAGTTAGATGAGCTGTTTTACGTAGGCAAGTGCATGTAGGGTCACTGGAAGGAAACAGTAAATAACCACTGTACCTGCTATCGTTATAAGCGACAACACTGCCAGCACTGCGCCAGATTGTCGAAGTGGAATGCTGGATGCATAATCATTATCGACTTAAACGGTGCAGTGCCAATTTTGAAACTTAACCATGCATTCAACAGTGCACATAGTGAAAATTAACATTTACAACACTGGCATGTAATATATACAACAGTCTGCGAATAACAGGCGATAATTGAAATCAATATTCATATTTTGAGTGTATGGGTCAGTGGAATATGAACAGACTTGCAGGTTCATCAAGAAAATCTCAGATTTGGTTAACGTATTCAAATGATTAAAAAAATTGTATATATATATATATATATATATATATATATATATATATATATGTATATATGTGTGTGTGTGTGTGTGTGTGTGTGTGTGTGTGTGTGTGTGTATGTGTGTGTGTGTTAATAAGATTTTTATTTCAGAACAGCCTAATGGAGGTCTTATGTTACAAATATACAACTCCTTGAAATGACACCTATGTATTCTGATGTCTGTGAGAACTTAGCACCTCACTGGGTGGCTGTCCAGTTTCTTAATATAATGTGTCCTCTATAATATGTCCTGTCATCCACAACCAACATTTCTTTCCTACCAGAGTGTGAGCACATTTCATCTCAACACAGAAGATCATATGTAGATTTGCTACCATCCAAAATGTTCAGAAGTCTCAAACCAATTATTTTATTTATATAGGTTTCTCTTTTTCATACGTTCATAAATGCCCATGTTTCATATAAAACGGAACTCATCTTTTCTATGAATGAAGACAAATTTCTTTCCTATTTACACTATATGTATGCAAGATACATTTGGAAAGATTGATGTGATTTAAAGAATTCCATTGAATTTAGTTATTTATTCTCAAACAAAATATCTTGACTATTACACTATGTTCACTGCTCAAGGAGAAAATTAAATATTTTTGGGTGCTATATTCTCCAGAATATCTCTATTTTAACTAAATTGGTTTCAAGAATATTAACTTTATCTAAAACCATATACTCATATTGGTTTCCAAAGATCTCAAATTCATTTTGCGCAAAATAAATTCCACATTTCATTTTGGCACGGACCTCTCGATCCATACTGTTTATAATTAGGAATGAAGCTAATTTCGGAATGCCCCCTCCCAGGTTTTAGCTCAGATTTCCCGTCTGATTAGGGGCAGATATAGTAAAAATCAGACTGAGCGATCATACAGTAATCCAGACCTTAACCATACACTATGATCTCTAATTATCTAGCGTTGACTTCATCAGAACTGTAATTAATTCGTGAGGTGAATGTCACTTCACAAAAACACTATTATGATAATTTTTGTTTTGTAAACCCACATTTGAAGGAAAATTAGAATAGTTGTCTTACCGTGAACATTATGCAGAAAGCTACAATAGCCAATTGACTAAAATTACTGTACCTTTCTAAAGTTTTTGTATAAGTGAAATCAATAGAATGCAGTCGAATGATAGAAACGAGATTGTACAAATGAACAATAAATTCATCATTTAAGGGGAGTACGTAACTTATAATTGGAATACAAACACAAAGGTGAACGCTTGTATCTGACTAAATATTCTCTGCTGGACACGCTAATGATAATAATGTCAAGTGATACTCTTGCATTTGAATCCTATGTAATAATTCCTAATGTTATTTCAGTTAAAATGTTTGCAGCATTATGGCAAAAATATTCAATGAGTAGCAAAGAAGTGTTTCAACTTATAAAAAAGGAAAATATTCAGCTAATTAATCTCTGTAAAGCTCTTACTTATCTTTGCTCTTCAAAGCTGTAATGATTTTCTCTAAGAAAGAAGCGAAATCAGTTGTTTCCTTTTTTATCTTTCTGGCGGTGGCACAATATGGATGTAGGTGTCTTCACTCTATCATTTTTGCCATTAATAACTGGAACACTGTGTTTCAAACTCAGTTTTATTTTTTTGAAAGACCAACCTCACGGTTCTCCTCTTTAATTATATAATGCAAGTAATTTTTTGCCGTAATTATGACAGAGACGGCTTGCTTGGTGACGCAACGTTCGAGTTCGATAAGCGCTCTATTATTAGTTATATTATTATCAGAAAGTCCGACGTGCATCTTACTTCGAAGTCCGATCAAATTTTTACAAAATAATATCTTTTTGTATATGCACTAACTACATACCGGTATATGGTCATTCATAACCAAGCGCACCATTAACCAACAATGAACATTTTGACGTGAATTTAATTTTCGTTCAGTCCACTAAAGCCATTGAACTTGATCTTAATTAAAGTGAAAATAATCAATTCTTACTACAATTTCAGTAGCAAATGACAATAATTACACTTTCTCCTTTTTTGCTCTCTTTGAAGTGGATGCGCCTGTTTGAGACATTGTAACACACATGAACAAGAAACATAGTCAAATAATATGAAAGGAATTGTTTCATCCTGCTGTGGATAAGTGTTTGACTGCAAGTATCACTGAGCTTAGGTTATTGGAAACACTATTTATTTATTGTTTCCAGTTTAGCTCACGGTCTAGCGTTATACCTAAAAACTTCAGGTACTTTCTCATCTAAAAATGGCCTACGTAAGCTGCTTCTTGATTATTTTTGAAATCCATGTAGGCAGTTTCTTTTAGATTGATAATGAACTAATTTATGATGGGCCATTGTGCTTTATCGCTAACTGATATGAAAATGATTGTCTCAAGTGCTTCAAAATTATTGAAAAGATTTAGCACAACTATACCATCAGCACACTATATTTCATTTTAACCGTCATGTGATTGTTCAGTACTTACAAATACACTCCTGGAAATGGAAAAAAGAACACATTGACACCGGTGTGTCAGACCCACCATACTTGCTCCGGACACTGCGAGAGGGCTGTACAAGCAATGATCACACGCACGGCACAGCGGACACACCAGGAACCGCGGTGTTGGCCGTCGAATGGCGCTAGCTGCGCAGCATTTGTGCACCGCCGCCGTCAGTGTCAGCCAGTTTGCCGTGGCATACGGAGCTCCATCGCAGTCTTTAACACTGGTAGCATGCCGCGACAGCGTGGACGTGAACCGTATGTGCAGCTGACGGACTTTGAGCGAGGGCGTATAGTGGGCATGCGGGAGGCCGGGTGGACGTACCGCCGAATTGCTCAACACGTGGGGCGTGAGGTCTCCACAGTACATCGATGTTGTCGCCAGTGGTCGGCGGAAGGTGCACGTGCCCGTCGACCTGGGACCGGACCACAGCGACGCACGGATGCACGCCAAGACCGTAGGATCCTACGCAGTGCCGTAGGGGACCGCACCGCCACTTCCCAGCAAATTAGGGACACTGTTGCTCCTGGGGTATCGGCGAGGACCATTCGCAACCGTCTCCATGAAGCTGGGCTACGGTCCCGCACACCGTTAGGCCGTCTTCCGCTCACGCCCCAACATCGTGCAGCCCGCCTCCAGTGGTGTCGCGACAGGCGCGAATGGAGGGACGAATGGAGACGTGTCGTCTTCAGCGATGAGAGTCGCTTCTGCCTTGGTGCCAATGATGGTCGTATGCGTGTTTGGCGCCGTGCAGGTGAGTGCCACAATCAGGACTGCATACGACAGAGGCACACAGGGCCAACACCCGGCATCATGGTGTGGGGAGCGATCTCCTACACTGGCCGTACACCACTGGTGATCGTCGAGGGGACACTGAATAGTGCACGGTACATCCAAACCGTCATCGAACCCATCGTTCTACCATTCCTAGACCGGCAAGGGAACTTGCTGTTCCAACAGGACAATGCACGTCCGCATGTATCCCGTGCCACCCAACGTGCTCTAGAAGGTGTAAGTCAACTGCCCTGGCCAGCAAGATCTCCGGATCTGTCCCCCATTGAGCATGTTTGGGACTGGATGAAGCGTCGTCTCACGCGGTCTGCACGTCCAGCACGAACGCTGGTCCAACTGAGGCGCCAGGTGGAAATGGCATGGCAAGCCGTTCCACAGGACTACATCCAGCATCTCTACGATCGTCTCCATGGGAGAATAGCAGCCTGCATTGCTGCGAAAGGTGGATATACACTGTACTAGTGCCGACATTGTGCATGCTCTGTTGCCTGTGTCCATGTGCCTGTGGTTCTGTCAGTGTGATCATGTGATGTATCTGACCCCAGGAATGTGTCAATAAAGTTTCCCCTTCCTGGGACAATGAATTCACGGTGTTCTTATTTCAATTTCCAGGAGTGTATATTGAACAGTATTGGTTCAATTACAGATGATTGACGTACACCCTATTCTATGCTTCTTGCTTCTGGTCAGTATACGGTGGTAATCGTTACATATGACCTTCTGTTTCTGAGATATCACATTATCCAATCAGTATCGCGTCTACGAACATCAGCATTCCCTTGTTTCTTTACATGAATTGCATGTGTTGTTCTGTCAAAGCACTTGGAAAAGTGAAGAAAAAATTCAGGCCCTACCATCGTGTTGTCCAAGGCCTGTGAGGTAGATTCTGTTAGTGATTCAGTTATGTTTCTATTGATTCTCCTTTCCGGTATCCATGCTCTGTTGGATTTACTGCATTATGTAAGCTGTTGGTCTATTAAGGGTGAGCACTTCCAACGATCTTGAGAAGCCTGGCACTAAAGATGCCGGTTTGTAGTTGTTAGGATCATCATCTTTTCCATTTTGTACACAGCAGTACTTTAATTAATTTAGGTTGATTAGCAAACGCTCCTTCTAGAATGAACAGTTGACAATACCCAGTAGTGGTGCAGTTATTTTTGCTGCCATCTTCTTGATTAGGTAGTTTGGCACTCCATCAAGTGTAGCGGAATGTTTTGCTTTTATGTATTTTTTATAATTTTTTTTACTTCCTCTTCAGATGCTAATTTAAGGAATAATGAGTGGGTTGGCATATCTGTAGTGGGTTGGCCCATCTGTCACTGTGGTCTGGTAACTTCCTTGGTTATTACATCCATGCTTCAGATTTTCTACTATATCTATGTTGTTATTATTCAGGGTGTTGCAAATTTATATTTTCTCTGTGATGATCTCATTATTCCTTTTCATACTTTCTGTTTCATTTGTTTAATTTGTGTATTTTTTGTTGTATTTCTCAGAATGAATTACATCCCAGGCCGTTTTCATTTTATTACTTCTTTTTGAAATAGTCTCATCAATCGAATTTAGCTTTTGCTTGTTTTACCAACTGTCCGTACTGCTTCTGGTGCTGTTTATAGGTTTAATTACTCTTCCCTTTCTTGTTTCTTTGAAGATAGCCCTCAGTTCTTTTATTTCTTTTGTGAACCATTGCTTGTTTTCCGAATTTTGCTCTTGGTTTTTGAGAACGCTATATTGAAGGGATCTGTTAGTGTTTTTAGAAAACCTCTTCTCATTTGTTCCTAGGAGTGTGCGCCCACTGTTCTTTTCTCAACATTACTCTGAATATGTTAGTGTTTTGCTGGCTGAATAGCCTAACACTACTTTCTCCGTTTTCGTCATCTGTTCGTGATGTCAGACTAGCGTAGACGTCACATAACTGCCCAAAAGTATCAGAAAATTCAGTTTGTAGGACCTTTTTCTCCTTATCCATCACTATTAATGATATTGACAGTATTATCAATGACTGACTCGGTTTCCGAAGTTACTCTTGTTGGTTTTATTACAACTGCTTTAATGTTGTGTTAGCAGCTCCTTTACTTTCTGCTTTCTTTGTGTCACTCTTCCCATATCAGAGTCAGCACACATTACACAATTCTTAATTTTGTTTTTCTAGTAATAAACTTCCAGGCTGATTAAAACTGTGTGGCAGACGGAGGAATGAACTTTTGGCTTTTATGTTTTGGGGGCAAGTGCTCTGCCGATTGAGGTACCCCATCACGAAGCACAATCCGCCCCGCAGCTTCACTCCACCACAACATCTTCTACCGTCCCATATTAACAGGAGTTCTCCCGCGAAACTTGCAGCACTAGCAGATATACAAGAGAGGATACTGCGGAGACATAACTTAAACACAACCTGGGAAATGCTACCAGAAAGACTCATTCACTTTGCACCTGAGTGTGAGTTGATATGATACTTCCTAACTTATAAAAGCTTTCTGGAGAATCGAGACCCGAACACACAGAATGCTCTTAAATTTTTGTTCACAAAATCTGTAATGTCTAACGCTTTCCATTACTTTTGGGTAAATTTGTGTGTTTCCTTCGTGCAGCTGTCATGTAGAGTTGCGCTGGAGATGCGAGATAGCGGAAGGCGCGAGCGGCATCTTAACTGGTCTGGTCGCAAGCAAGGACGACAGTGGGCTCAGTCAGCTGTTGCAAGTGGAAGCAGCAACATCTTCAGGAAGCCAGAGCCGTCGCTGCGCTGGTATCGGTGGACTGGACGAAAAGCCATTTTGGCGTGGCGGCCGAGGTCCCTACAGTGGCGCACTGTGCCTGAAGGTGTTGGAGAATTATTTGCTGGGTGAATGAGCCAATTCTGGGCTGAGGCGAAAGCGAGTGTCTCGAGAAAATTCTGTGCTGCAATACTTTCAGCCACACATCATTACGGTTTGTGGAAGGTGTGGCTTTAGTGGACACAACATACTGGGGGAGTGGTTGGGGTCTTTCTCCACGCAGACGGACACAGATCCCTGTGCAGGCGAAGGGAGTTGCTTCTCAGCTGTCCTATTGGATGTCCCTGATCATCCAAAACGACTACATAATCCTTGGCAATAATGCAGCCTTGCAGAGTAACATGGAATACCATGGAGTACCATGGCGTGGCTGCCCAGGTCATCACCGATCCTCCGCGATATTTCACTCTTGGGACGTAGACTCGGCAGAAGTTGGAAACAGTGTGGAATAAGACTTATTTGACCAAATGACTTTCTTTTATAGTCTAGATTTTTTGGCTTCGGCACCATGTTTTCTTGTTACGGGCCTTTGCACCACTGATACGTTGTTTTGTAATTCCACCTCGCTCTGCAGTTTCCAGTTAAATGAGCTCCCTTCATATCGTTTTGGTAGTGACAGGGTTCACGAGAGCTATTTTCAGTTCTGCAGTGACTTTTGCATCGGTAGGTTGTAGGTTGTATGTCCTGTTTGAATTAATCAGGCTGTAATTGTTCAGATTGTAATTGTGAATGATAAACAAGTAAATGAAAACTTAAGTAATGTTCTTGATCTTCGTATCGATTTAGACTGATAATACCTCGTACATGAATATCTTAAAACTGCCAATCAGAATGCAGTCTGGGAATATTCTGCCATTATGATACACTGCTCAGCTGGAACATGTTGGAATATGGCGAACAAAAATTACTGAGCCTTGAAAACGGTGTGCCGCACCGGTACTCGAACTCGGGAACTTCACTTTCATTGGAGACTCTCTACCCTCTGAGCTATCGAGTCACGACTCGCAACGTGTCCTCATAGCTTTGATACTGCCTGTACCTCATATCTCACCTTCCAAACGTAACAGAAATTCTGTTGTATAAGTTGGCGAACTAGCACTCCTGGAACCAAAATATTCAGGAAAAATGGCTTAGGGAAAGTCTACGGAATTGTTTAAAGAGTGAATTTTCATACAGTGGAGTGTGGGCTGATATGAAACTTTCTGGGAGATTAAAACTTTATGCCGTACCGTGACTCGAATCACGGACATTTGTGTAGCATGTATTTGTATATAGGTGCACAAACCATCCTTATCATGAGAATTCCATTTAACAATGGAATTTGGTAATGGCACAGGTAAGAATCTACTTGACTTTGCGCCATTCACAGCAGAAACGGATAGGAAGCTTGCATGTCCAATACAAATGTCCACATCACTGCACCTTAAATCAACTTCTGACTGCTAACAAGCTGTCTGCTGCCGATGATGTAGCACGTTAAGCCAGGCGGAGAACATGCAGTACGGTGATCGCTGTAAATCAAGTCTCTCAGTTTTATTGCGTTCTTTGCCGGAAGCACATTCATTCGCTATATTTTTGGATGCGGTTCGGTGAAGAAGGAAACCTCGTAAACGTGTCATTTCGAAAGCAGTAAGCTGTCTACTTCCGAATCGAAAGATAACAACTCTTCAGAGATGACAATCGTCATATTTGTTGTTTTTGTCTACATATGTGGTAAATAATGGTCGAGAATGTGCAGCGACTATTCAGTATGAAGAATATGAAAACTGAAGTTTGGAAATCTGACTATATCAGACAAATGCTCACTCGAGTTGTGGTCCTAGCGTGGAGTAACTTACAATACACGCTGTGCACAGGAGTACCTCAGTATACGTGCCCTCAACCGATAGTAATACTCGACTGCTTCATAATCTACGACGAAATTCTTTCTTACCTTAATATTGTTGTCTCCTAATTATTATTTCCCGAATTACACCGGGGCTTGTGTAGTGAAGCTGAAGACTTATAGAAAGGAGAGAAAATAACGCTATAGCTTACCTGTAGGTGAGGACAGATCGTTACCCTAGGACCAACTCTTTGAGATATTGCTACCATTTTAGGCAGCAGTGTTTACGCTAACATATTTTAAGGAGATCACAGCTGTACGCCCAGATGTATTCGCGATGCTTTTAGCTGACTTGGCTCTATCAACGTGTATTTTTTCAGTGATATAACGAACATTGGTCTTGAAATTTTCTGTCATTAACTGAAATGCATGTATATCAAAAGGAAAACTGCATCGTAATTCGTAATAACACAAGCTCTACAATATCGATCCCGGGGAAGCGACTTTCAAGTAAAATGTCTCGCCCGCACGGGAATATACATAATGGGTGTACGAGTACAGATTGTGGATACATGGTTGACGACATCTGCAAGTTTGGATCTGCCGGCAAGTCATCCCCGGATAGCTGAAATGGCTCAAATGGCTCTGAGCACTATGGGACTTAACTTCTGAGGTCATCAGTCCCCTAGAACTTAGAACTACTTAAACATAACTAAACTAAGGACATCAAATACATCCATGCCCAAGGCAGGATTCGAAACTACGACCGTAGCGGTCGCGCGGTTCCAGCCTGTAGCGCCTAGAACCGCTCGGCCACAGCAGCCGGCTCATCCTCGGATAGCCTCGCGATAAGCGAGAAATCAGGGTTGAAGTCCCGGTCCGACACTAATTTTCACTGTCTTAATTCCATTGTACAGCTCATGATTGTCCATATTCGCAATTTCGAATACATTTCATTTCTTTCATAGTGGTTTTAGTCGCCATAGTGCCTGTTCATTTGGACATGCATGCATGTTCAAAGGAACATTGCATCGTAATTCGGGATAACAGAGGCATTGCAATGTCGTACGGTACCTCACGTTTGCTGCCGAAAAGGTGGCCCAGTGGCAGACGATAGTGCCTATAATTTTGTCACCCTGTAGCATCGTTGGACCTCGTTTTCGGACACGGGTTCCTATTCTGTATTTGTTCCGCAAGAGACCCTCTATAGTCCTTAGAAGTTTGTCGCAGCATTCCTAGGACGCTCTGTAGTGCACACTGAATTATTTTTGAGCATCAATTTATATCCCACGAAGCATATGGGAAGTGTGACAAAGTGCCAAGAACGGGTGAAGTGACAAATAAGCAAGTCTGTCCTTTCTGCTACACACCCCAGTTTGGAGGTCAGAATCGACAGTCTCCTTCGGAAATATGGCATATACAATTTACGAATCGAGTAAGAAAATCACAGAGAGTTTCAGTTCACCCAAAGACAAACGGGAGCCACTCACAGCATCAGGGTTGCGGAAAAATGGGTATAGGAACTACAAGACGATCAACTGACAACAGGATCACGAAATGTAAGCGAAACTTCAGTCTTAGAGAGATAGAAAAATGGGCTGATGCTGAGCACAGGTGCGGACCGTTTATAAAATTCCTTAGAACACATAACCTGACCGCGGTTTGTTCCGGGTACGCATCGAGACCGTCAACAAGAAAGCCAACAGTCTCAGGTTAAGCGGATATTATTTTTCTGTTTCGTGCAGGACGGACACTGTAAATAGCTAGTTAACATATACAGAAACTAAGACCACGGAAACATCATTGAGCAATGCTGCTACGAGTAACCATATTCCTCTAGCTACGGAGAAGAGTTCTTGGAGAATAGCAGACGCTCGCGCTGGCCAAACGCCAGTTTGCCAAATAGCTTTCGGCTATCGGGACAAAAGGCACCAGCTTTTTCCTGACCTAAATGTAACAGCTCCGACTGCCATCTGCGTCTCTCTTCTTGTAGTGCGAAGACCTTCAGCTGTTTCGAACATTATGGAATTCTATACTCCTATTGGTGAGAGCCCTCTTGCCTCTTCAGACTAAAGATTATCGAGCTCTCCCTTGTTCCTATTTTGCTACAGATACCCTTGTTAGACGTGCACTGTTTCCTGCCCGTAACCGTGCCAGAAATGCCTTGCCACATTCCTGAAGGCGTATTTGTTCATTGTCTGCCCCTTTCAAGCATACCTACAATTTCACTCTGCTTCTTATTGTTCTCTTCTTCTGAAAATCACTGCACATGTCCTACATTTCTAACGGAAACAGCATTTATCCTTTCTGATTTCACAATTGTACTTAATATGTTCACTAGATAAAAAAGAACGGCTTCACTTGTTCTTTTCTTCCCTTGAAATAGATCATGACGTCAAAGAGATGGGAGATGTCCTGATGACTGCCACATTACTACAGCGGTCGCTTCAGATACAGGTACCAGTGCATAACCACTTCGCACAGGGGTACACGTGAAGACTTGCCGTTGATATCACCACCTGCGATTGGCGGAAACACAGGTGTACTGCACATGTCGAGGAAGTCTTCGACATACAAATAGACTTACACACACAGACACACACACACACACACACACACACACACACACATACACACATTCACGCACGCAAACGCGTACACATACACACCCACTCACACACACACACACACACACACACACACACACACACACACACACACACACACAATGATTTAATACGAGGGTTGTCCAGAAAGTAAGTTCCAATCGGTCGCTAAATGGACACCACAGTGAAAACCTAATGAAGCTTTGCACAGATGTGTTGGGTAGTGTCTCTAGTATGACCGGCGATCGCATCAAGATGCTCTTTTCAGTTGTGACCGCACAGTGAGCGAGTAAAGGTGCCTAGAACAACGATGTCTCCCGCCATGTAGGAGGACCCGCTGAGAAGCTTCGCCTTAATGAATGCAGCCCACGTAACACAACTGCCACGCACGTCCTTCTTCATGGCAATTCTCAGCCGCACTCTGCAGTGGCAGTGAAGACGCTCCTGCAGCCTTTTCGATGGGAAGTGTTCTATGACCCACAACACAGCCCTAATTAGATCGTCCCGACTATCGTCTCTGTTCACATGAAACCCTAGGTACGAAGACAACACTTGGGTGCAGGCTACGCGCTATAGAGCAGTGCAGAGAATTATCGGAAAGCACAGGCGGCTGCATTCTATGACGATGGTGTTGGAAATTGGGTATTATGCTCCGACAAATGTCTGTCGGAGAGGCAACTGTGTAGAGAAGTATCTGGAAAGTGTAACTAACACTTGTAAATAAAATGTCTCTGATTTCCACTGTGGTTTCCATTTAGCGAGCGATTGGAAGTTACTTTCTGGACAACCCTCGTAATTTTGACTGTGTCATATAATGACGGAGTTAGTTCAAGATCGTATCAATACCCAGTTATAACAGATGGTTTCTAGGTGTTTCTCTTGGTAATACGGCAAATGCAGCAGCTAGAAGTAAGAACTGGGATCTCCTGGTATTTGGCTAAATGGAATAGCACTCTAAATGAGTAAAATTTCGAACATCCCTTTATTGCCCATATTGACAGAGAAAGAAACGTATAAAAAGAGAAGCCAGCTGGGGTTCTGTCTTACCCTCTCTAGCTCTTATAACATGTAGCTGAAGTCAATCCTGCTCGGCACTCAGCCTGATCCTAGTTATTATGTCATGTGTGACGTTTGCTTCTGTACCAGGTGTATATGTCTCTTAATCTCCCCACCGACGATGGGTTTTTCTCAATAAATATTTTGTTCCGTCTTTTGATTCTCATACCAAGCTACGATGCGTAGTGCTTTGCATGCTAGACTCGCATTCGGGAGGACGACTGTCCACGTCCGGCCAACCACATTCACGTTTTCCGTGATTTTCCTAAGTCGCTCCAGGCGAATGCCGGGATTGTTGCTTTGAAAGGGGACGGCCGATTTCCTTCCTCATCTTTGAAACAGTCCGACTTTGTGCTCCAAAGACTTCCACGCCGACGCAAAAGTGAACCCCAACGTTTCTCCCTTCCTTCTCGGTATGTACTCCAGCCTCTGTGTCCTCCTAGCCTTAATAAATGCTGGTAATTCTGTTTCATTCACTTATTTCCGTGTCTCTTTGCTCTCCGTCATACTGTGCTCTCCGTTTTCCCCAAATGCACTAAAGAACATTTTCTTGTGACTATTTTTTTTGTCAATAGTTTAGTTATCACTGTACAAGTATCTGTACCCTACAACAATGTGGCCTATGAAAGTACAAAAAGTAAAAGCAGCACAGGAATGTTCACATAAGCAGATTGACAGCACCGTCCGCATCTGGTGGTCGTGCGGTAGCGTTCTCGCTTCCCACGCCCGGGTTCCCGGGTTCGATTCCCGGCGGGGTCAGGGATTTTCTCTGCCTCGTGATGACTGGGTGTTGTGTGATGTCCTTAGGTTAGTTAGGTTTAAGTAGTTCTAAGTTCTAGGGGACTGATGACCATAGATGTTAAGTCCCATACTGCTCAGAGCCATTTGAACCATTGACAGCACCAGACGTAAACGGAAGCGGTGCTCACTGATCAGATGCCGTTCAGGAGTGTGGCAAATATTTTTTTGCTATCCAACGAGATTGCTGGAAGTCGCTAATCGCAGACATCGAAATTACCTCTGGTGGAATATCTAATATCATGGGGCTTTGTATGAATTACGAGGTTGGTCAAATGTCACATGTAAAATACCAGCATCACTTAAAGTAACAGTACCGTATCAGTTTCTGACAGCTCCTGACAAAGACGGAGAAAGTTGTCGACAGCATGACATATCATAAAAAAGTAAGGGAAAAAGGAAACAGAGCGTATTTTATCTACCTTCATTAGTATCCGCCATGTCAAGCATTGGTATTCAGGGAGGGTCCACGCATTTGGTGTAAATTATAAAGTTACGGTGAAAGAAAACCAGTGGAGACGGGTTGGGAAGACGTCATGCGGTGCGAGTTATGCATACTGTACTTCCAGATGCTTCATTACGGCACCGCAATGTAGCTTAGTAAGGTAATGCTGACGCAGAGTCTAACTGAGGCCCATGAACAATATTCCAGATAGCAGCCACGCGACCCAGCACCGCGATCACCCAACTTTCGTACTAACGGAAATGACCAGGTATTTACACGCTTTAGAACTGTTCTTGTTTGAGCTTTGCTTTGCTTAGCTGCTTGTAAACTAAATATTTCGGCGCCCGCCGTTGTGGAAAGTTTGATGGCTCCTGCCACTTTGGTATTGCTGTGTCAACCGTCACCACACCTTCCGGGCCGGCTCGCCTCACAACATTTCGGTGGCTATGTTGTTTTTACTGAGCCATAGCTAGCTGGCACTGTTGCTATTCACTTCCTACTTAATGCATTTGTGACCAAATACACATATCAAAAAAAAGTTTTGCATCACCCCGGTTCCCACAACTGACTGTGAGTGTTGTATCACAGACACAGTCCCTTTGACGGTTCAGGGATGTCGCTAAATCCACCCAAAGATGTAAACAACCATGCATAAGCAGCGCCTATTAGACGGAGGGGGTCAGACAGCCGATCAGTTCCAGTCATTCCACCAGGAAGGAGGTACACGGCTCCTGTTGTCTGTAGCTCAACCATGCCTAGGCGGTCAATACCGCGGTTCGATCGCGTCCTCATTGTTACTTTCTGCCACGAAGGGCTCTCAACAAAGGAAGTGGCCAGGCGTTGTAACGCAGCAAGTTATTACGAGATGATATTCGTTGCAGTAAGGCACGCAGCCGTTTGGTACGGTCGCCGCAGGATGGCTTTGCTCACAGCGCAGCTGACGCTGGTTGCCGTGAGAACTGCATAGCGAAACAGTCGGTCAATACGAAGATTAATACCCTCTACGAATCTAAATAATATGGATTAGTTGTTATCCGACTTGGTTCAAATTTGGTACACAGCCTTTTATTATTAATGTGAATGATGGTGTCAAAATTTCAGGCTCTGAGCACTATGGGACTTAACTGATGAAGTCATCAGTCCCCTAGAACTTAGAACTACTTAAACCTAACTAACCTAAGGACATCACACACACCCATTCCCGAGGCAGGCAGACTGTAGCGCCTAGAACCGAACGGTCACTCCGGCCGGCCTCAAAATTTCAGATTTTTATTTATTACAGTGACGGAGATACAGAAAATTGCCTAAAGGTCTTAACACCAATGGTTGATTTTTTAAACCATGTTAGAAACAAATACAGATTGACTGGCATTATCATTTGAAGCCTTTACAAAGTTACCAGTGCATAAAAACCAATCAATTAGAACTTTATTTTTTAACACTTTAGTCACTGTGCATTACGTAATTAAAAATCGGTCAAAATAATTGTTTGATTATATTTTGTTGCGTGAGTGCATGAGAGTGACTGAGAGAGTGTATGTGGGACATACGTTACGTCATTTTTCATAAAACCTTGTACAAATAGACAATGGGAAAGTTATGGTGCAACCATGATTCAGATGACGTATGTCGGTGTGAGCTTGCTTTTGTATAAAAGCAGCAAGAATGAAATTTAGAGGCGGAATAAGTTTATTTATCAATTTGGAGAATAATTCGTACTTCACTTATTTTGGTTAATCAGTGTACTAGAAATTGAAGTTTTAATGACGTTAATTACTATCAAATTATTGATTGGATAAGGCTAGTTTTGCTGCAAGAATGATCTGGAAGGAACATTCTGATTGTTCGTTTAGATCAACAGCCGATCAGAATTAAGCTGTTCCAGCGCGGGGAATATAGTGGAGTGGACAGTGAGTAGAACAATTCGATACAGTCGCTTGCTAACCGGTCTACGGATAACACCATTTTAGATATCTCAGTAAAATTATTGTGAAAATTGAAGAAATAGTGAGTTAATTGCGGTTAGAATACCTCGTGACTGAAGCGACTGGAGTTACGAACATTTTAATGAAAGTTTGGTGTTTTTAAATTAAATAGTTTGAGAATTCTGAGCGTGCTAACTTTCTGGTCGTAGTAACAATCCAGCGTGGCATGTATGGAATACTTTGGCGAGCACTTCTTTCGAAGAAAACCACCGAAACGACGGAATGTTTAACGCGCGAATAGCTGTGGGTCGGTACCTGGCAGAACGTGAAAATTAGTCGGGTCGGACTTGCAAAAATTCTGGCTGCTTTTCGAGTAAAACTATGTTGCACAGACTGTGAACTTTGAATGATAGAGCATTATCATATTAAATACGGACTTGATAGCCATTTCATGTGTTCCCACATGAATAAAAAGCAGATTCAATCTAATTTTAAATGCTTTCTGCAAGTAGATTGCATCCTCCGAATGCCCGATTTTTTAAAATGAACTTTCAGGCACTGACTTTTGACTAGAGGTGTGCGGCCTTTGTGCGATAGTTATTAGGTAGTGGTTTCATCAACGCTGCATTACACTGCCTTCACGTATCTGCTACTACGGAGTGTAGGGACGTCGGAAAGAATCATATCGAGGTAATGGACTTTCGATAAGTGAAAGAGAGAATGCAGACTACTGATCCCGCCCCGCCACAGCGTCTGGGAGTGAACCAAAGCGATATTGTTCGGACATGGTGGAAATACAGAGAGATAGGAACTGTCGATGACATTCCTCGCTCAGGCCGTCCAGGGGCTACTACTGCAGTGGATGACCGCTACCTACGGATTATGGCTCGGAGGAACCCTGACAGCAACGTCACCAAGTTGAATTATGCTTTTGGTGTAGGCACAGGAAGTCATGTTACGACTCAAATCGTGCCCAATAGGCGGAATGATTCTCAACTTCACTCCCGACGTCCATGGCGAGGTAACTCTTTCAACCGCGACACCACACAGTTCGGTACAGATGGGCCCAACAACATGCCCAACGGATAGCTCAGGATTAGCATCACGTACTCTTCACCGTTGAGTGTCACACATCCCTTCATCCAGACTATCGACGGAGACGTGTTTGTAGGCAAGCCGATCGGGCTGAACGCCTTAGACACACTGTCTAGTGAATGCAGCTGTTTGGGGTGCCGTTATGTGGGGCCGACGTACGCCGCTGATGGTCATGGAAGGCACCGTACCGGCTGTGCGTTACGTTAATGCCATCGTCCGACCGATAGTGCAACCATATCGGCAGCATATTGGGGAGGCATTCGTTTTAATGGGTGACAATTCGCGCCCCCATCGTGCACGTCTTGCGAACGAATTCATTCAGGATAACGGCATCGCTCGACTAGAGTGGCCAGCATGTTCTCCAGACACGAACGCTACCGAACATGCCTGAGATAGGATGAAAAGGGATGTTTATGGACGACGTGACCCACCAACCACTCCGAAACACCGTTGAGAAGAGTGACAATCGGGACCAACAGTGCGTTGATGAACTTGTGGATTGTATGCCACGAAGACTACATGCATGCATCAGTGTAAGAGGACGTGCTACTGGGTATTAGAGGTACCGGTGTGTACAGCAGTCTGGACCACCAACTCTGAAGGTATCACTGTATGCTGGTACAACATGCAATGTATGGTTTTTCATTAGCAATAAAAAGGGCGGAATGATGTTTGTGTTGATCTCTATTCCAATTTTCTGTTCAGATTCCGGAACTCTCGGAACCAAGGCGATGGAAAACTTTTTTTGACGTGTGTACAATCAGTGCACTGTAACAGTAACAGCTTACGTTTATTGTGACGTTCATAAGTAAAACTCACAATTTCACATTTAATATAAAAAGTTCCGGTATCAGAAATTTCAGTGGGATCACGTTTACAGACGATCGATTACGGGGACTGGAAATCAACTTTCAATATGAACAAGTGCAACGTACTGCGAATACACAGACAGGAAGACCATTTATTGTATACTTACGCAATTGCAGAACAATTATCGAAAGCAGTTAATTCCATGAAATATCTAGAACTAAACGTACGGAGTGATCTGAAGTGGAACGACCACGTGAAATTAATCGCGAGTAAGGCATATGGCAGACTAGAATCCATTGGAGAAACCCTCAGAAAAGAAATCCATCAAAAAGGGAAGCAACTTACAAGAAACTCGTTCGACCAATATTTGAATGTTGCACGTCAATATGGGATCCATACCAGACAGGATTGATTGAGGAAACAGAGGAAATCCTAAGAAGCGCAGCGTGATTCGTTACGGCTTAATTTAGTAAACAAGAAAGCGTCACAGATATGTTCAATCACTTCCAGCGGCAGACCTTGCATGAGAAGCATTCTGCATCACGGTGTAATATGTTGCTAAAGTTCTGGGAGCATACTTTCCCAGAAGAGTAAACTAATATATCGCTTTCTACCACGTTCATCTGGCAAAAAGACCAAGAAGATAAAATTAGAGAAATTCGAGCCCACGTGGAGGTTTACTTGCAATCGTTCCTCCAGAAAACTACACGTGACATGAATAGGAAAGGGGAGAGGTGAGTGACAGTTGCACACAAAGTACCCTCCACTACAAACCACAGCCGGCCACTGCGACTTAGCGGTTCTAGACGCTTCAGTCCGGAACCGCGCTGCTGCTACAGTCGCAGGTTCGAATCCTGCCTCGGGCATGGATGTGTGTGATATTCTTAGGTTAGTTAGGTTTAAGTAGTTATATGTTCTGTTGTTGTTGTTGTCGTCTTCAGTCCTGAGACTGGTTTGATGCAGCTCTCCATGCTACTCTATCCTGTGCAAGCTTCTTCATCTCCCAGTACCTACTGCAACCTACATCCTTCTGAATCTGCTTAGTGTATTCATCTCTTGGTCTCCCTCTACGATTTTTACCCTCCACGCTGCCCTCCAATGCTAAATTTGTGATCCCTTGATGTCTCAAAACATGTCCTACCAACCGATTCCTTCTTCTAGTCAAGTTGTGCCACAAACTTCTTTTCTCCCCAATCCTATTCAACACCTCCTCATTAGTTACGTGATCTACCCACCTTATCTTCAGCATTTTTCTGTAGCACCACATTTCGAAAGCTTCTATTCTCTTCTTGTCCAAATTAGTTATCGTCCATGTTTCACTTCCATACATGGCTACACTCCATACAAATACTTTCAGAAACGGCTTCCTGACACTTAAATCTATACTCGATGTTAACAAATTTCTCTTCTTCAGAAATTCTATGTTCTAGGGGACTGAAAACCTCCGATGTTAAGTCCCATAGTGCTTAGAGCCATTTGAACCATACATCGCAATATGGCTTGCGGAGAATAGATTTAGACCTATAACTTTATCCTCCGATTATGTAGCCGTGGGGCACGAAATTGTGTTTCATTATATATGTGTGACATTTCAGAACCATATTCACTAGTCTTAATCATAGAGGTTTGTTATTAAAGCTGAAACTGTTTGAAGCGTGTACCACTGGAAAATGTTCTCCGTTTAAACGTAAACTGACTGCTAACCACGTGCAATGAGATCACCAAATGTAATATATAAAATATTACTAGCTTAAAATTTGGTACATGACTATGAATGACGAAAGCTGTAAGACTACTGTAGTCTACGTTAGACTATCATCAGTTAGCGCAGACTACGATACTTTCCCTAGTTTCTTTTGTTGTTGTGGTCTTCCGTCCAAAGACTGGTTGGATGCAGCTCTCCATGCTACTCCAGCCTGTGCAAGCTTCTTCATCTCCAACTAATTACTGCAACCTACATCCTTCTGAATCTGCTTCTTGAATTCATCTGTTGGTCTCTCTCTCTTTCTACGATCCCCCCCCCCCTCCCCCCCCCCCCACGTTTTCCTCCAGTACAAAATTCACTAATTTCCTTGGTGGCCCAGAATGTGTCATACCAACCGATACTTTCTTCTAGTCAGGTTGTACCACAAAAATCTCTTTTCCCCAGTGCCGTTCATTAGTTACGTTACCCATCTAATCTTCGAGATTCTTCTGTAGCACCACATTTCAAAAGCTTCGTTTCTCGTCCTGTCTAAAATGTTTATCGTCCATTTTTCATTGCCATACGTGGTTACACTCCATCACTCCATACAAATACTTTCGGAAAGGACTTCCTGACACTTAAATCCATACTATACGTTAACAAATTTCTCTTCTTCAGCAAAGTTTTTTTGCCATTGCCTCTCTACATATTATATCTTCTCTACTTCGACTATCATCATTTATTTTGATTTCCAAGTAGCAAAACCCATTAGCAAAAACCATCTACTTTAAGTGTGTCATATCCTAACCTAATTCCCTCAACATCACCTGATTTAATTCGTCTACATTCCATTATTTTCATTCTGCGTTTGTTGATGGTCATTTAAAGACACTGTACATTCCCTTCAACTGCTTTTCCAAGTCCTTTGCTGTCTCTGACAGAATTACAGTGTCATCGGCAAACGGTAATTTTTTTATTTCCTCTCCCTGCAATTAAATTCCTACTTCAGATTTATTTTTTGTTTCTTTTATTGCTTGCTCAATGCACAAATTGAATAGCATCGGGGATAGCCTACAACCCTGTATCACTGCCTTCTCAAGCACTGTTTCCCTTCCATGACCCTCGACTCTTATAGTTGCCATCTTGTGCAAACGGTAAATAGCTTTTCGCTACCTGTATTTTACTCTGCCACGTTCATAATTTGAAACACAGTATTCCATTCAACATTGGCAAAAGCCTTCTCAAAGTCCATAAATGCTAGAAACGTAGGTTTTCCTTTTCTTAACCTATCTTTTAGTGTTCCTACATTCCTCCGGAATCTGAGATGATCTTCCCGAAGGACGCCTCCGCCAAGTTTTCCACTCTTCTGTAAAACATTCTTGTTAGTATTTTGGAGCCGTGACTTATTAAACTGATAGTTGGGTAATTTTCACGCCTGTCAGCAGCTACTTTCTTTGGACTCGGAAGTATTACATTCTTCCAAAAGTCTGAGGGTATTTCGCGTGCCTCATACATCTTTCTCACCAGATGGAAGAGTTTTGTCATGGTTGACTCTGCGAAGGCTATCAGTAGCTCTAATGGAATGTTGTCTATTCCCGGGACCTTCTTTCGACTTAAGTCTTTCTGTACTTTGTCAAATTCTTAACGCAGTGTCGTACTTCTCTTCTCATCTTCATCTATGTCCTCTTCCATTTACTTACTACTGCCCTCAAGTACATCTCCCTTGCATAGACCCTCTATATATTCCATCCACATTTCCGCTTTCCCTTCTTTTTTTAGACCTGGTTTTCCATCTGAGCTCTTGATTTTCATACAAGCGATTCTCTTTCCTCCAAACATCTATTTAATTTTTCTGTAGGCAGCATCTATCTTATTCCTTGTGATATATGTTTCTACATCCTTAAATTTGTCCTCTGGCCATTCTTACTTGCCCATTTTGCCCTCCTGTTGGTGTAATTTTTTAGACGTTTGAATTTTCTTTCGCCAGTTTCATTTATTGCATTTTTATATATATATATATTCTCCTTTTATTGATGAAACTGAATATCTCTAGTATTACCCAAGGATTTCTACTGGCCCTCTTTTTTTTTACCTACTTGATCCTCTGCTGCCTTCACTATTTCATCTACCAAAGATGCCCATTGTTCTTCTACTGCATTCCTATCCTCTCTTCTTGTCAATCGTTACCTAATGCTCCCTCTGAAATTCTCTGCAACCTCCGGTTCTTTCAGGTTCTCGAAGCCACATCTCGTTCAATTTCTACCGTTTTGCTGTTATTTTAGTTTTTATCTGCAGTTCATAACTAGTAAATTGTAGTCAGAATCCACATCTGCCCATGGAAATGTCTTACTATTTAAAACCTGGTTCCGAAATCTCTGTCCTGCCAATATAAAAATCAATCTGAAACCTTGCGGTGACTCCAGGTATCTTCCACGTATACAGCCTTCTTCCATGATTTTTAAACCAAGTGTTACCTATGGTTAAAGTAGGCTCTGTGCCATATTCTACCAGTTGGATTCCTCTTTCTTTCATTTTCCCCAGTCCATATTCATCTACTACATTTCCCTGTCTTCTTTTCCCTACTATCGATTTCCATTCTCCCCATCACGAAAAATTTTCCTCTCCCTTAACTACATGAATAATTTCTTTTATCTCACAATACGTTCCCTCAATCTCCTCCTCATATGCGCAGCTAGTTGGCATATAAATTTGTACCACTGTGTTGGGTCTGAGCTTTCTGTCTATCTTGGCCACAACAATGGTTTCATAATGCTGTTCATAGTAATTTATCCGCACTCCTATTTTATATTTATTATTAAACCTACTCCTTCGTTACCTCTATTTGATTTTGTATTTGTAACCCTGTATTCATCTCACCAGAAGTCATATTCCTCCTGCCATCGAACTTATTACCACTATATCAAACTTTAACCTAGCCATTTCCCTTTTTAAATTTTGTAACCTAAGTGCACGAAGAAGGGATCTTATACGAGGGCACTTCAATAAGTAATGCAACACATTTTTTTTCTGAAACAGGGGTTGTTTTATTCAGCATTGAAATACACCAGGTTATTCCCCAATCTTTTAGCTACACAACACTATTTTTCAACGTAATCTCCATTCAATGCTACGGCCTTACGCCACCTTGAAATGAGGGCCTGTATGCCTGCACGGTACCATTCCACTGGTCGATGTCGGAGGCAACGTCGTACTGTATCAATAACTTCTTCATCATCCGCGTAGTGCCTCCCACGGATTGCGTCCTTCATTGGGCCAAACATATGGAAATCCGACGGTGCGAGATCGGGGCTGTAGGGTGCATGAGGAAGAACAGTCCACTGAAGTTTTGTGAGCTCCTCTCGGGTGCGAAGACTTGTGTGAGGTCTTGCGTTGTCATGAAGAAGGAGAAGTTCGTTCAGACTTTTGTGCCTACGAACTCGCTGAAGTTGTTTCTTCAGTTTCTGAAGAGTAGCACAATACACTTCAGAGTTGATCGTTTGACCATGGGGAAGGACATCGAACAGAATAACCCCTTCAGCGTCCCAGAAGACTGTAACCATGACTTTACCGGCTGAGGGTATGGCTTTAAACTGTTTCTTGGTAGGGGAGTGGGTGTGGCACCACTCCATTGATTGCCGTTTTGCTTCAGGTTCGAAGTGATGAACTCATGTTTCATCGCCTGTAACAATCTTTGACAAGAAATTGTCACCCTCAGCCGCATGACGAGCAAGCAATTCCGCACAGATGGTTCTCCTCTGCTCTTTATGGTGTTCGGTTAGACAACGAGGGACCCAGCGGGAACAAACCTTTGAATATCCCAACTGGTGAACAATTGTGACAGCACTACCAACAGAGATGTCAAGTTGAGCACTGAGTTGTTTGATGGTGATCCGTCGATCATCTCGAACGAGTGTGTTCGCACGCTCCGCCATTGCAGGAGTCACAGCTGTGCACGGCCGGCCCGCACGCGGGAGATCAGACAGTCTTGCTTGACCTTGCGGCGATGATGACACACGCTTTGCCCAACGACTCACCGTGCTTTTGTCCACTGCCAGATCACCGTAGACATTCTGCAAGCGCCTATGAATATCTGAGATGCCCTGGTTTTCCGCCAAAAGAAACTCGATCACTGCCCGTTGTTTGCAACGCACATCCGTTACAGACGCCATTTTAACAGCTCCGTACAGCGCTGCCACCTGTCGGAAGTCAATGAAACTATACGAGACGAAGCGGGAATGTTTGAAAATATTCCACAAGAAATTTCCGGTTTCTTCAACCAAAATTGGCCGAGAAAAAAAAAATGTGTTGCATTACTTATTGAACTGCCCTCGTATTTCACGCTCCCATTCGTAGAAAGCGAGTTTTGTTTCTTCTGATATCGCCGCCCTTCTGAGTAGTCCCCGCCTGGGGGACTATTTCACCTCCGGAGTATTTTACCCAAGTGGATGCCATCATCATTTAACCACACGGTAGAGCTGCGTGCCTTCGCGAAAAATTACGGCTGTAAATTTCCCTTGCTTTCAGCCCTTCGCAGCAGCAGCAGAGCAAGGTTCTTTTGGTTAATGTTACGAGGAGAGATCAGTCAATCATCCAAATTGTGGCCTCCGCAACTACTGTAAACGCTGCTGCCTCTCTTCAGGAATCACACGATTGTCTGGCTCCTCAACAGATACCCCTCCGTTGCGGTTGCGCCTACAGCACGGCTACCTCTACCGCCGAGGCACGCAAGATCCTTGGTTCACGGGAAGTGGGTTCCTTGTAGCTTTTGTCAATGAAGATCACAACCACTTTACCTGTTTGTTAGGTGTCTTACATACCTCTCGGGCGTTACTTCATTTCAATCGTTTTCTTTGCGTATAGAGACCGAAAATGATGAGCCCTCTAGAAACTGACTGAGGGTATGTAAATGGTAGTGTAACTCACAGAACACTGTCGTACTACACATTTATGCTCCTGCCTGTAAGTAGAAATGAACAGTATTTACAATAAAATTCAAACTGTCACTTTATAATTGAGGCTTCCCTCGAAAATTGTTGAGTTGTAACATCTAACAGAGGGATGTTGTAATAAAGATGAAAAAATACGAATTTACCATATAGTACTAAAAACGCAGTTGCCTAAAAAACGTAAAATACGAAACGCAAAACAAAATCTTGACAAAAATTGCTTGAATACTTCGTCGAACTTACAAAAAATATGTTTCCGTTACTACTAAACAACTATTCGCATTCATTAATAATAACAGGAATCTCTTGCATTTGATCATGATGGAGAACGTTCTATTTACAGAACAACAATAACAATTATATATTTCGTTTTGTTTGTTCGCATGTGAGCTGTACTTGCATCAGAAGTAACTGTTCCAGTGACACAAAAGTGGAGAATTTACGCCAGCAGCTAATGTGTTCTTACTTATAAAATGCAATTAATATTTTATAAGGATATGAAATACTGAAAATTTTACTAACATTGAACGATGTGCGGTTCTAATTATGTGCAAAACAAACAAACAACAAAGAACAGTCATCGGCTCTTAGCTGCTCTCTCTTACATTCATTTATGTCTCTTTCACCGCGAGACTGGTAATTCAACCATTTACAAGCGAACTGTGATCCTTGTAGAGCGTAACTATGTAACTGGAATTTCATGTAGGACATAATGTAGCATAAACACAACAATTTTAATCTGATCTTATAAACGTTAGGTTTGACTTGTAATATACAAAGATGTTGAAATAGAATAAGGCAAATATCAGAGTTAGAAACTGTGTACTTTTCTTGAGGCAGCTTAATTGACAGCCTGCAAATACCTGGACTTTATTCATCCAGTATTTGAGAACCAGAGCACTTAGCGACTTCGAACGAACTTTACACGTATCTTCAAACATTCGCGAAACTATTTTACTGATGTCACTCTACTAAACTATGAAAGGAAGAAAATTTATCTCGTACTGCGTTTTCCTTGTTCAGACATATCTGAAAATTGTTTACGGTTGCTGAGAAAATGTTTAAAACTGTAAAATTTTCGTTGTTCTTAAGTATCAGACGTGACACTTTAATTTGTTATTTCTTTACTGTACCAACTCTATTCGAAATGCATTTTTCAGACATTATCCATACACACCAGAGAATGTACCTCCAGAATTATATCATTGTACGACCGATAGTTCAGAAAATACGAGATAATAATCACTGACATGTGTGAAAAACAAGATTCGGCTTAAAGTGTCGCACCTTCTACATCTACATCTTCATTTATACTCCGCAAGCCACTCAACGGTATGTGGCCGAGGGCACTTTACTTGCCACTCTCATTACCTCCCTTTCCTGTTCCACTAGCGTATGAATCGTGGGAACAACGACTGCCGGAAAGCCTCCGTGTGCGCTAGAATCTCTCTAATTTTACATTCGTGATCTCCTCGGCAGGTATAAGTAGGGGGAAGCAATATATTCGATACCTCATCCAGAAACGCACCGTCTCGAAACTTGGACAGCAAGCTACACAGCGATGCAGAGCGCCTCTCTTGCACAGTCTGCCACTACAGTTTGCTAAACATTTCCGTAACGCTATCACTCTTACCAAACAACCCTGCGACGAAACGCGCCGCTCTTCTTTGAATCTTCTCTATCTCCTCTGTCAATCCGACCTGGTACGGATTCCACACTGATGAACAGTACTCAAGTATAGGTCGAACGAGTGTTTTGTAAGCCACCTCATTTGTTGATGGACTACATTTTCTAAGGACTCTCCCAATGAATCTCAACCTGGCTCTCGTATTACCAACAATTAATTTTATATAATCATTCCACTTCAAATCGTTCCTTACGCATACTCCCAGATATTTTACAGAAGTAACTGCTACCAGTGTTTGTTTCGCTATCATATAATCATTCAATAAAGGATCTTCATACAATAAAATATCCTTCAAACATCATCAGGCATGACTTTTTAATTTATTGCGATCTTACTACTAACTCTATTCGCAACAGACTTTACAGACGGTATCTACATGTACCATTGAATCCACGTACAAAATTATAGCATATTACAACACATGATTCAGGGGATAGGAGATGCGTGAAAAAAGGAGCCCGAACTACCCAGATTGTATTTTTCCAGTGTTTCATGGTGAGAGCACTTAGCGATTTGAAACAAATTTGCAGCATAAGTTTTTTAAGATTTTGCAATTTTTTTCTCTTATTTGCTTACTTTCAGACATGCAGCAGTTAAGGGGGGTAGAACGTCAAACCGGCCGACTTGGAGCAGGAGAGACATCACAGTACGTTTTAATTTCCACTGTCTATACTTTTACAAATACATTCATAAAACTTTGTCAGTATGACCAAGAAGGATTCAGAATTTACACTCACAGTAGTGGAAGTTCCAAAACATAACAAAATAAATTTTTTTTACATGTGAAATTTCATCATTTTTTTCACTTACTAATGGCAGCATTTGTTGTTGTAGGTACACTTTTCTTCATAAGTAAGAGATATTCTTCGATGAATTTTGCACAGCATACAAACCATACTCAAAGGTGTATGAAACTCTAGAGTTTTACAAATCTATTAAAAACTGTGGTAAAAATTGAGGTAATTAACTAGAAAATTTGTGTTTTTTTCTAAACATGAAGTTTAAAATATAACAGCTCATTCGTTTTTTCATAAATTAAATAAATTCTTGACACCTGTAAGTATGGTTTGTATGGCGTGCAAAATTCATCGAAGAATATCTCTAACTTATGAAGAAAAGTGTAGGCCTACCTATAGCAACAAATGCAGCCATTAGTAAGTGAAAAAATGATGAAATTTCGCACGTAAAAAATTTTATTTCGTGATATTTTCGAACTTCCACTGCAATGGGTGTGGATCCTGAAGCCTTCCTGGTGGTGCTGACAAAGTTTTATGAATTTATTTGTAAAAGTAAAGACACTGGAAATTAAAATGTCCTGAGATGCCTCTCCTGCTCCAGGTCGGCCTGTTTGACGTCCTACCGCCCTTAATTCATTTGTAGAGTCATCAGCTGTTTTCTGCACGTGAGTCTGAATCTTTAAAGAGTCAGCGTTTACTGGTGTATATATTCTAATGCAATATTCGGATAACTAAACATCGTGTGTAGATACCGATATCAATAATGCATTAAATAAATTAAAAAGCCATCTTCGCAACCAGAGTATAATTTATTTACAACTGTAAACATATAAAAGACGATATGGAGGCCAACAGGAACGGGAAACAACTCTTGGATTTCTGTGCCAGTATGGGCTTAGTAATCACAAACTCCTTTTTTAAACTTAAGAACGTTCACCGGTATACTTGGGAAGGCAGGGGAACCAGATCTGTCATTGACTATATAATAACATATCAGGAATTCAGGAAGGCTGTGAGGGACACACGTGTATTCAGGGGATTCTTTTATGACACTGATCATTATTTAATCTGCAGTGAAATTGGTATTGTGAGGCCGAAAGTGCAGGTCAGGTCCATATGCAGGAGAATAAGAGTGGAGAAACTTCAAGATAAGGAAATCAGGCACAAGTACAGGGCTATTACAAATAATTGAAGCGATTTCATAAATTTACTGTAGCTCCATTCATTGACATATGGTCACGACACACTACAGATATGTAGAAAAACGTATAAAGTTTTGTTCGGCTGAAGCCGCACTTCAGGTTTCTGCCGCCAGAGCGCTCGAGAGCACAGTGAGACAAAATGGCGACAGGAGCCGAGAAAGCGTATGTCGTGCTTGAAATGCACTCACATCAGTCAGTCATAACAGTGCAACGACACTTCAGGACGAAGTTCAACAAAGATCCACCAACTGCTAACTCCATTCGGCGATGGTATGCGCAGTGTAAAGCTTCTGGATGCCTCTGTAAGGGGAAATCCACGGGTCGGCCTGCAGTGAGCGAAGAAACGGTTGAACGCGTGCGGGCAAGTTTCACGCGTAGCCCGCGGAAGTCGACGAATAAAGCAAGCAGGGAGCTAAACGTACCACAGCCGACGGTTTGGAAAATCTTACGGAAAAGGCTAAAGCAGAAGCCTTACCGTTTACAATTGCTACAAGTCCTGACACCCGATGACAAAGTCTAACGCTTTGAATTTTCGGCGCGGTTGGAACAGCTCATGGAAGAGGATGCGTTCAGTGTGAAACTTGTTTTCAGTGATGAAGCAACATTTTTTCTTAATGGTGAAGTGAACAGACACAATGTGCGAATCTGGGCGGTAGAGAATCCTCACGCATTCGTGCAGCAAATTCGCAATTCACCAAAAGCTAACATGTTTTGTGCAATCTCACGGATTAAAGTTTACGGCCCCTTTTTCTTCTGCGAAGAAAACGTTACAGGACACGTGTATCTGGACATGCTGGAAAATTGGCTCATGCCACAACTGGAGACCGACAGCGCCGACTTCGTCTTTCAACAGAATGGTGCTCAACCGCACTTCCATCATGATGTTCGGCATTTCTCAAACAGGAGATTGGAAAACCGATGGATCGGTCGTGGTGGAGATCATGATCAGCAATTCATGTCATGGCCTCCACGCTCTCCCGACTTAACCCAAGGCGACTTCTTTCTGTCGGGATATGTGAAAGATTCAGTGTTTAAACCTCCTCTACCAAGAAACGTGCCAGAACTGCGGGCTCGCATCAACGATGCTTTCGAACTCATTGATGGGGACATGCTGCGCCGAGTGTGGGAGGAACTTGATTATCGGCTTGATGTCTGCCGAATCACTAAAGGGGCACATATCGAACATTTGTGAATGCCTAAAAAAACTTTTTGAGTTTTAGTATGTGTGTGCAAAGAATTGTGAAAATATCTCAAATAATAAAGTTATTGTAGAGCTGTGAAATCGCTTCAATCATTTGTAATAACCCTGTACATAACAGTGATCTCAGAAAGGTGCCAGTTAGTTGAATGTAGTCAATTACAGTCATTAGAAAAGGATTGGACAAGGTACAGGGACACAGTACTAGAAGTGGCTAAAGAATGTCTTGGAACAGTAGTGTGTAAAGGTAGGATGAAGCAAACATCTTGGTGGAATCATACAGTCAAGGCAGTCTGTAAAAGGAAAAAGAAGGCGTATCAAAAATGGCTACATACTAGAACTCAGGTAGACAAAGAAAGTTGAAGAAAGAAACAAAGCCAAACAGATAATTGCAGCATCCAAGAAGAAATCTTGGGAAGGCTTTGGAAATAGGTTGGAGACTTTGGGCCAAGCTGCTGGAAAACCATTCTGGAGTGTAATTAGCAGTCTTCGAAAGGGAGGTATCAAGGAAATGACAAGTACTTTGGACAGTTCAGGAAAACTGCTGGTGAATCCTGTGGATTCCTTGGGCAGATGGAGGGAATATTTTGATGAGTTGCTCAATGTAGGTGAAAATACTATCAGTAATGTTTCAGATTTCGATGTACAATGGGATAGGAATGATGATGTAAATAAGATCACATTCGAGGAAGTGGAGAAAATCGTCAATAGATTGCAGTGCAATAAAGCAGCTGGGGTGGATGAAATTAAGTCGGAACTCATCAAATACAGTGGAATGTCATGTCTTAAATGGCTACACAGGCTAATTGAAATGGCGTGGGAGTCGGGACAGGTTCCATCAGACTGGACAAAAGCACTAATCACACCAATCTTTAAACACGGAAACAGAAAAGATTGTAACAACTACGGAGGTATCTCTTTAATCAGCGTTGTGGGTAAAATCTTCTCTGGTATTGTTGAAAGGAAAGTGCGAGTATTACCTGAGGACCAATTGGATGAAAATCAGTGTGGGTTTAGGCCTCTTAGAGATTGTCAGGACCAGATCTTTAGCTTACGGCAAATAATGGAGAAGTGTTATGAGTGGAACAGGGAATTGTATCTATGCTTTATAGATGTAGAAAAGGCATATGACCGGGTTCCTAGGAGGAAGTTATTGTCTGTTCTACGAGATTAAGGAACAGGAGGCAAACTTTTTGCAAGCAAATAAAGGTCTTTACATGGATAGTCAGGCAGCAGTTAGAGTTGACGGTAAATTGAGTTCATGGTTCAGAGTAGTTTCAGGGCTAAGCCAAGGCTGCAACCTGTCTCCACTGTTGTTCATATTATTTATGGATCATATGTTGAAAACAATAGACTGACTGGGTGAGATTAAGATATGTGAACACAAAGTAAGCAGTCTCGCATATGCGGATGACTTAGTTGTGATGGCAGATTCGATTGAAAGTTTGGAAAGTAATATTTCAGAGCTAGATCAGAAATATAAGGACTATTGTATGAAGATTAGCATCTCCAAAACGAAAGTAACGTCAGTGGGAAAGAGATATAAACGGATTGAGTGCCAAATAGGAGGAATAGAGTTAGGTGGACGGTTTCAAGTACTTAGGATGCATATTCTCACAGGATGGCAACATAGTGAAAGAACTGGAAGCGAGGTGTAGCAAAGCTAATGCAGTGAGTGCTCAGCAACGATCTACTCTCTTCTGCAAGAAGGAAGTCAGTACGAAGACTAAGTTATCTGTGCACCGTTCAATCTTTCGACCAACTTTGTTGTATGGGAGCGAAAGCTGGGTGGATTCAGGTAACCTTATCAATAAGGTTGAGGTTACGGATATGAAAGTAGCTAGGATGATTGCAGGTACTAGTAGATGGGAACAATGGCAGAAGGTTGTCCACAATGAGGAAATCACAGAAAAACTGGGAATGAACTCTATAGATGTAGCAGTCAGGGCGAACAGGCTTAGATGGTGGGGTCATGTTACACGCATGGGAGAAGAAAGGTTACCCAAGAGACTCATGGGTTCAGCAGTAGAGGGTAGGAGGAGTCAGGGCAGACCAAGGAGAAGGTACCTGGATTCGGTTAAGGATGATTTTGAAGTAGTAGGCGTAACATCAGAAGAGGCACCAATGTTAGCACTGAATAGGGGATCATGGAGGAATTTTATAAGGGGGACTATGCTCCAGACTGAACGCTGAAAGGCAAAATCAGTCTTAAATGATGATGTAAACATATGAAACGTATGAATGTCCCTTCTAGAGTGTGTATGTGTGTGTCTCGTGAGTGAAGGAGAACAGTAAACAAGTGGAAGTCGCCCGGAGAGCGAAGAGGAGTACCGTCCTCGGCGGCACTCCACGCGCTTGCACAGACGGACGAGTACTGGCGCGGCGCACAGCCCTGCAAGTGGCGTCTGGGTCGGCTGGCGTCGCGTCGCGCGGCGGCGGTGCGCATGCGCGGCCGAGGCGGGGGGTGTGCGCGACGCCGGCCGGCCGGGCAGCAGCCACCCCGCAGTGGTCCGGGGCGCTCCAGCTGCGCCACTCGTCCCGGCGCTCCGCAGCTCCTACACGGCGCCCAGCCTCGCCTCACCGCGCCCACGAGACTCTGACGGCGACGCCGACGCTACTCCGCGACGCCTGCCGAACCCACACCCGCGGACATGGCCTCGCGGTACACGCGCTGTCGTACAGCTCTGCTACAGGACTGATCCGCTGCTCGTTCCGAACAATAACTGCGTCAGTAGGAATTCTCTGTGACACGTAATAGAGACGTTGCGTGTTTGGCTAGGCGATGGACAGATATAACACTAGCCGAACAGAGCGCAGTGATTGTCAACAGCGATGAGGAGCGACCTACTTTGCGCGCTGTGGTGGTGACCGGGCCGTGCGACCGCGAGATGGGCGTGCCTTCGTCCGTGCTACTGCACGGTTGCACGGTGTGCTTACTTGACTTAGGCATACACTTCTGCCATTAATTTCTATTCTTGCGAGTTGGAGTACACAAGCGAAAATCTTACCAAAGGTTCTTACCAAATGTGACGTTTTTAACAAACGTAGTTTGTGTTGTCTTTGAAGCCATTTGGAGCAACTTGCTTCCACACTCTTTTAACTTGCTCAATATCGATTAAGACACGTCGTATCCTCCTTAAATTGTCTCTAGCAATGACAAGTGGTAGTAACATCAAAACTCATAACGGCTGTTACTACGTTGTACAGCACGCCTCTCTCTTGAGAATTTTCTCTTCTGTTCCGTCTTTGTGATAGTCTATTTGCATTGAAATTCATACCACAATTCATACCACAATGACACAGTAAAAACTTATTTCCAATATTTACTCCGACGTTGGAGTAATACGTTCTTCTGTGACGAGAATTTTCAGCGACAATAGTAATAAACTTTCTTAGTCTGACGAATAGAAACCTCTTTCTGTGTTAGTACTCCTCTTAACATTAATTTAATCGCAACTGCATCTTTCGTCCAACACCAGATTGGCTGTGTAAATTCGTTCTTGTGCTAAATGGTGATGTGAGAGAAGTACAGATTTTCCTCATATGTGAATTTAACTAGAAATTCTTTCTACATATTAAGATTGTCACTTCCCGCAGCAGTAACCATAAGTGTCCACAGGCACTACAATATACGTTGATACGCAGCCCTGACGAAAGTTTAATCCGTAAGTCGGAGACATCACTTGTTACCAGAAGTGTGTAGGTACCTTACCCAGACATTATAATCAAACTCCGGGAATATCACTCCACGCCAGCATGGACGACGGCCGTGCACGGATGCTGGAAGCGACCTCAATAAGTCTGCCAAGCCCTGGCGGCACCGCCTCTTTTTACGGTGTCCTGCAGCAGTAAGTCACAACTTTAGCCGCCGCTTTGGTAAAGTTGTTGCGTGCGCCCCGGCCGCCGTATAAAATTCAGCACACGTCCGCGGAGCGAGCATCCCTCCTGGCTGCCCCCGCCCCCCGCCGCCCTCGCTGGCCCTTCGTGCTGCCAGAGACCAGGCTGGGTGCCCTCCTTTAACCTCCCGGTGGAATCCCGCTGGGAGGGCAGTTTGTGAACTACTTTAGCAACTGGTGCAGCTGAGGAAAGGAACGTAGAGAGCTACGCCTCTTCTCGTACTCCCCACCTCCTTGCAAAGGGACAGCTTCAAGTGACATTTTAACTTCAGTGTTACTCGTTCGGAGATTGCGAGTCTTCTGGTCATGTAGGACGACAGCAGATATTTTGTGAAGTTCTGCTTGCACCTACGGTAGAATCGGTTAGTGACTAGGGGGAAAGAACTGCAAAATTATGTCGGTGACCTTCCGGAGAACAGACTGTTGGCTTATAGTTCGCACCGTGGAGCCGTTCGCCGAGTGAGATGACGTTCCCGATGCTGGTGCTTCGAGCCCTGACGTTGCTGGTGACGGCTTCGGTCGCCAAGGCCCATCTCAATATCTTCATCAACCAGGAGGAAGTGATGAAGTTGCTGGGTGAGTACATTTACTGCCATATCACAACAGCATAATGCTACATTTTGTGTACCTACATTTTTTACGGTATATCATGGTAACCTTTCACTATATAATTATTTATTCACATTATTTTGCCAGTATGGCCAGTATTAAGTGGAATATTATGAAAAGTGTGCCTCAGCTCATGTCAAAACTAAAAATATCTGTCATATATCTTGGTGTATCCTATTTATCTTGGCCACCCGTGATAACTTTTTGTCCAGAGATAAAATAAAAAAAAAAAATGTGTGAAGCAAAATTTGCTTAAGTTTCCAGAGGGTCTCTAATTAGCATGATTAGCTTTCTTGTGTTTTTGTTCGTCACGGAGATACGAATAACAGCACGACTTTTTAAAATATTACCCTACATACAAGAGCTTTTCGGAAAGTAGGGTCCGACCGGCCGCGAATTGAGGGCCACAGTGACAATCAAAAACAGTTAGCCACACCTTCAAGCTACCTCTCTAAGTAGACCCCACTCCGACTTAAAAATTAGTCGTGGCGCTGAACAAACTTTCTAGTACTCTCGTCACAGAAAGCAGCCGCCTGTGCTTTCTGCCAATTCTTTACGCTTGTCTGCCTTTCGTTGTTTGTGCCAAAATGTTATCTTCGTAGCCAGCAGTTCCTGTGAGCAGCGATGAACAACGGAGGGAGCTGTATTGTGGTTGATCAAACACTTGCCATCGAAAAAGCTGCAGGAGCGTTTTCATTGCCCCTGGAGATTGCGGCTCAAAATTTGCTTGCAGAAAGAAACGAATGACATTTATGGTATGTGGGCTTCATAGCTTCAGGTGAAATCTCTCACCAGATCCACATACTTGTTTAAGGAATTTCTGCATGATCCTTTGCACTCATGACCTGAAAACAGCGGCGTGAAGCGATCGACAGGCACACTAAAGACACGGCCCAACACATCTGTGCGAAGTTCCATCGGATTTTCACAGTCGTTTCCAATTCGCGCCAAATTAGGCCTTGCTTTCCGAACCTACCTCATATTTTATTTAGCAGTCATGTTCCTCTCCTCTGTTCAGAAACATATCACAGCGTACCAATCACGTAAACATGACGTATTATGAAGGTAACACAAAACTCTCCTATTCTAGATTACGTTGTAAGTACCTGCCATACCGTAACTCGTTCGCTTATCGGAGTTGACAGCAAACAGAACCACATTATTGGAATTAATGTTCTCCCCACCTACATTTTCCATAGATGAGAGATATTTCTACTTCCTCTTTGATGGTGTCATTGTACTCACATAAATCTTCTAACGAAAACGACTGATAGAGTGACTGGTGTGTATTTTTGTAGCCGGCCACTGTGGCCGAGCGGCTCTAGGCGCATTAGTCCATAACCGCGCTGCTGCTACGGTTGCAGGTTCGAATCCCGCCTCAGGCATCGATGTGTGTGATGTCCTTAGGTTAGTTAGGTCTAAGTAGTTCTACGACTAGAGGACTGATGGCCCCAGATGTTAAGTCCCATAGTGCTTAGAGCCATTTGAACAATTTTTTTGTATTTTTGTTTACTGTCAGCACTACTTAAGTGCTTGACTTACATTACTCTCGGTACCTGCACTGTGTGCTAGATGCAAAATCATTTTCGTTTTGCGGTTTCTACAACGTCATATCTATATGAAAAGTACACCGTGATGCGTGTTTGGACAGATCTTGAGGAGAGATAGTGGATTACCAAATAAAAAATATAGAGTGCTATTTAAAAAACACGTGTGGCTGTTATTACTTTGCAACGTATAACACTACAGTAAAGACAAGAATACTGCTCAGTGTCCCCCGGGTTAATGGATAACATTTGTTTTACACATCTGTTGTTTCTCAATAATAAGGTATTTTAGATGGTAAAGACAAATGGACCACGCGGTCGTCATCATGTCCGTATTTTACGTATATCACATTAAAACGATAGGCATATTCGTTATTCCACTTCGTAATGCTTACACGGACGGAACTGTAGTATTATATTTTATATTTGATTATATTTAACAGTCAAAGTTGACCACGACGTCATCTGAAAATTTGTGCCTAATCACGTATCCCGACCATGAGCAGTTAATCAAAAACGTAAATATCTTAAGGCGTTTTTTGGACGTATTTGCCTTAGGACTGGAAGAAAGGATTTAGCTAAACATCTCGTCTACCAGAAAGTCACGGGGCACGAATAATTAATTTTGTAATATAGGGGAATTATTCGGCAGTTCTGTTGTCAAAGAAACCGTCGGGACATTCCTCTGGGGTAATTTAAGGAAGTTGTGAAAAATCTAAATATAGCTATCCAAGGGAGACAATCATGAATCATTGCCTCGATTGCCTGGAAACTGTCGTCTGTCGTCGATAACGATGATCTTGATTCCTGGTCATCATTACCAACGAATTTCAGGCCTTTGTCAGATTATATTGATACCATTTGACTACAGCTGGACGCGACATTTGGTCCATATACACCAGAATTTTATAATGGATTTGTGTGCAATGAACACGTTTTGATCACAAGAATCGTAGAGTCCCGCGTACTTCAGTTCGGAATACTTCTCCAGTTTCATCGCTTTTTCGACAGCACACTCTGATGCAGTTGTTATCCGGGCCGCAGCAGAATTTCGTCTGCACTCGTGCTGCGTTATGGTCTTAGCGTGGGACGAGCTTACTTTCTGAAATCCTTTATCATAAGAGGTCGTGTTTATACGGTTATGGGTAATGTCAATTGACTGAGAACAACCGAAATGAATATTTAGGAAAGAAGAAATAAGTATTATACAGATAAAATTTAAGAGTAACAAGCATTATAATCACCATAGAGCATGTGGAGAAAACGATCATAATATACAGTGTTCAATATGTTTCATGATGTTGAACGACGCCAGAGCACATTATCATAGCCTGTACTCCCTATTCATCATATTTTTTGAGTGTCAGAAGTTCTAGGACGGGTCTAGTGATTATTCCCGGTGTTGCATTACGGTCGTTTTATTTGCATCGCCCTCTGATGCGCAGCTCTTCCTCGCCGGCGCTGAATTATCCGACGTACTGGATGTTGTGTCGGCCTGGTATGATATGGTACTGCGGGTTTGCAAAGTGCCACGCCAGTATCGAACGAAACACTCGCTTTAACATATCTCTCATATGTAACTCTCTTAACCCTCGTTGCACCCTGTATCATTTTCTCATTCCCTATCAAGCTCCATTCGTGCTATCACTTCTACTGTTTCGACTTTTACGCTGTACTGAATTTGGTGTGGTAAGGATCGAGTGGGGGGATGGGGATTAGGCTATTGTCGTTTTGTGGAAATTGTTTCTACAGGTGGAGTTCGAATTGGCCACTAACATGCTCAACACATCATTGTATTAACCGTCTCAACTATGAAGGCGGGTTGTATCTGAATGCCCCAGTTCCTGTAACTATTGCATTCACAACAGCTGGTGTCTGAAACTTCAAGAGAACAGACATGCAGTGGCAACGGTCGTTCCGGAACGGAACGTGTGGAAGATATGAAACATAGTAGTTATACACACACAAAATCCTTAGTTTCCTACATCTTCGTGGTGGTACCGTCAGAGATTTCATTTAATAGTCTCAATTCGAGAATTACCTACCTTATTTCTACACCCTGTCGTGTTAAACTTTTGGTACCATGGAAGGAAATTATTGCAAAGCTGTTTGGAATAATACTTACACGGAATCTGGATGGATACTGAAATGCATTTAGCATGTATATCAGAAGAAATGAATAAAATTACTGCACATGATAGCTCTTGGAGAGAGAAATCGGCTTCAATATTTCCAAAATACTGTTGCGAGAGTGAATTGCACTTACAGAAAACTGACTACTATATGAAGATGTTCAGGATCAGCGTCGCGCCGATCTGCAACATTTATTAGGTTGTTGCTTAAGTTCTTGGTGTTTCTGTTTTGCCTGTTGGTATTCCCGTTGGTATGAGTTTATTTAAGGAATGTTATTTTTGTTTGTAATTTACTGTTGCTAATTGAGTTTACATATGGTCATTTGGAGATAGTGAGTGTAGCTGTTGACGCCGGAAAGTGGAATGCCAAATGGAGAAATCGTAACATTTCCGACGCATCCTTCGGTCTGTGTTCATTACAGGGATGACAGCACCGGAGGCAGTCAGAAACATTTGCACCGTGTATGGGGATAATGCCACTGGACGACCGTTTTGACGGTAGTGACTCTCCACGTTTGGGAAGACGTTCAGTGTTTAATGAAGATCGCTTAGATTCGTTAATCCACAATGGTCACCGCCAGTGCACTCTAGAACTGAACATTCTATCACCGTGTGACATTTGCATGCATTGGGAAAGCTTCACAAATCGGGTGATGTGCACCACATGCTCAAAGGCGAAATCACAAAAATGAGCCGGTGGCCATATGTGCATTTTTTCTTACTCGTCTTCAATTAGCTCGTGAACGACACCGACCATTCCTACTCTGTATCATTACTGGTGACGAGAAATGGCGTCTTTACGACCATTCGTGTCTTGTGTCAGTACTGGTTACGATAAACTATGTCTTGATGCTAACATAATGGTATGAAAGGGAAGGCTGAGCCAAAACAAAGCAGCAACTCTCCGCACAAAGATCTACGCGCATCCACTAAAGATAATGTTATGCATCTGGTGAAACAGAGGCGGTGTGCTCTGCTACGAAATGCTTCCGAAAGACGTAGTCATCACTTCTGACATTTACTGTCAACAACTTAGACGTCTTGCAGGCGGAGTCCAAGAACAACAACGAGAAAGATTGCGTGAAATGATACTATTCTACGATAACGCCCCCAGCATTCTGCTAGACCGACAAAAGACACCATGGAGTAGTTGGTTTTGGAAGTCACTCGGCACTTACCTTATTCTCCTTATCTCGCGCCCTCAGATTTTCACGTTTTCAGCTCTCTATCGAACAACCTTCAAGGAAATTCCTTTCCGTTTCGAACATGGCTCGACGAGTTCTTCGCCTGAAAACTACGTGATGTCAGTGGTCGCGGAATCGGAAAGTTACCACAGCGTAGGCAGACTGTTGTAAATAGTGAAGGGGACTATATTACTGATGACTAAAATTCTTTTTTGTATATTATTTGTTTTGCTTATTAAAATTATGAAGAAAAATACGAACTTACGCACCAAACCAATACACCTACATATATACATCCATATTCAGACGCCTGTGGAGAGCATGGCAGAACAGTGTACCGGTATTAGGACTCCCGCTCGTTCCACTCATGTGTGGATTGCAAGACTCTTAAACACTTCAGCGTGCTCTTCTGCCAATCTGATCTTGTCTTCGCGATCCCTACAGGAACGATATGTAGAGGGTGCTGGTATATTACTAGACCCATCACTTCGTTCTCAAAATTTTATATGTAGGCTTTTCTATGGGGATTTAGAATCTGTTGTGAAGCGTTTTCCTGTTAAGCTTTTTTCAACATCTTAATCCATGTGCTATCAGGAATTCATCGGAGAAAAACACTAGTTCGGTCTTGCATGACCGATGGTTTCGTAATCCAACACGTTTGGCATGTTGGAGGTTTTCCGTTCGTGTTCATTACATTTGAACTCAAATATGCTCAAAACACTCCAAGAAATGGATATCAAAGATATTAGCCAGTGTTTTTCTGAATCACTTGTGTTAAACTTCTTATAGACGGATTTGACATGTGCCTTTTTCTCCAGTCACAGGATACGGCTCTTTGTTAGAGAGATTTATGGTGTATTATGGATAAAATAGGGGCCAACTCAGTTGCAAATTCGGTGTACCGTCTAAGAGATATTCTGTCAGGCCTTGGAGATTTGTTCGGTTTTAACGGCTGCATCTGATTTTCAATGTCACTGTCACTAACATGTGTTTCCTTCAACTTTTCAGTGGCGCGAGTGTTGAACTGAGCTTTCCCTTCTAAATGAACCTTTGATAATGATGTTCAGTATTTCTGATTTTACTTCGCTATCTTCAGTTTCAGTTCCGTCTCGTCCATGAGTATCTTTCTGGAGAAAAATTTTCCTTTGCTCGAAGTGTTCCTGATAGAAGCGGACCAACAAAAAAAATTAGTAATCTATATCGACAATTACTCTCGTAGTGAACGGTCCCGTATAGTTGTACTGTTTGAATCATTTGATATTTCATGGCTGCGATAAGAATACAACATTTTCACATGTCTTGAATTTTTTGTCTGAGACTATAACTCGTATTTCCGTTAGTTTAAAGTTCATATCAATAGCAAAATCTTACAGTTACAGTTCGCTACGAACTTATCCATCGTAACAAGACTGACATCTAGTTGTGAATGTCAATAGTGCTCATGCAATTGTTAATTTTTACTACAACGTAAATCGTCCTGAATCATTTTTATAAGGTGCTGCCAGTCTGTTACGTGAGTTTATGATTAATGTTGGGGCTAATGCAGGTTTTCTTTGCAAGAACTATTAGCGTTGCATAATATGTTGTTTACGTACGAAATCAGCGACTAATTTTTTCGTTCTTATTAATTTAGACAGTTCAACAGACATCATCACACCATAAATAACTGCAGCAGCATATTCAAAACTATTGCCGTTTTTGCGCTCATATCTTAACACTGTTTAACAGTGGCATAATATTAAACACGATGATACGTCAGTTTATGGTTAGTAGATAATCGTAGAGTCGAAACCGTCAACAGAGTAAGACTACTTAGTGACTGCGTCTGCGACAAAAGTCTTTCGAAACGTATTATTCACGATGGTCACCGTTGTGACAGGATGTCGGGTTTCGTTAACTCTACCAACGTTGACATCGGAAGCAGACACAGATGTGAAGTGAGCTGCCAAACGTCACAGGAGTGGTTGTTTCAACAGAAGATGTGCCCCGTATGACACCTAAGTGCTGCGGCGAGATAAACCCGCGTTGCACGAGTCGGAACCTGGCTCCGAACGTGCAAGACGCGTGGTTCATGGCATACCGGAGATTGCACAAGTGTCTATGCAGGAGCCTCAATATCATAGAGACATTGTTTCCTCATGCATGAACAGTGTTTGCCGAATGGTCGTCGCTTCGCCAGCACCCAGCCATAGGAGGCAATCTACGGTTACGGTCGCTCTACGAGCGTCAGGAGCTATACGGAGACAAATACACTGCATATTTAGCGGCCTAAATCAGACCTGCGTCGTTGTGCTTTACCATGACTTATGGCGAATGGGCGTAATGTGCGATTTCCCAAAGCATAAATTCGGCAGTACCGTTACTTTTTTTTAAAAAAAGAAGAAAAAGGATGGAGCCATGGGAAAAGTCTTGTGTACGAGACGTCTTTAGAGGCTGAAGAATACGCTCTGCCTGCGACACTGTCCAAACAACACCAGGAATATTAGCTGAATGGGTTGTACGTAATATTATGCGACGATGCCATGCCCGCTCTGACGCTTGGAGGCGCCATTTTGAACAACTGTTGTAAAAGCAACACTTTGTGAAACTTGTGGAGATAAATGAAATCCTTATTACTGTACAGCCGTCTTAGAATTTTCGGTCTCTATGACATCAAGTTATCAGCATCATTATTAGCCCTTCAACAGGGGAAATTATAAATTGTCTGAGAATATTAAAGAATATTCAACGGATTTTCTGGATGTCGAGGGCAGGGTTCGGAAGTGGGAGTCCTTAGTTTGAGCGCAGAGGTAGGCTAAGGCGGAACGTCAGTAGATTTGCGCTTATAACTTCCGACTCGGTCGATTCCTGAGGAGAGTCTCTAACTTAAAACTGATAAATTATCCCATCTTCCCTGAAAGTTTGTAACATCATCACGGAACGACTCTTCATACTGATAATCTTATCCGAACGTATGCTCTCCGTTAGGCCCCGTGTATTGCTTGTAGCAGCTACCATTGGAGAAGAACGACCATTTTGCTGTCCTGCCTACTTTTAATCTTCTCTGATTTCTGTATTAATATTGGTAAAGGTTGTGGCCTGCCGGGTAGTAGTCAAAATATTGTCGAACGATGATATTCTAAGTTGCCTCTTTTGCAGATGACTTTTATCGTCTTGAAACTCTTCCTATGATACTAATTTAATAGCATCGCCCTACTCTAAATCAAACTAGAGGCATATCCCCACATTTCCCTCTATTTCCGAATTGAAGATTTTTTGACGCCTAAGGGTATGTCGTGCCAACCGATCCCTTCTGTTAGGCAGCTTGTGAACTGAAATAACTCAATTCAATGCTCTTCATTAGTTATCCGATCTCCTGGAGCACACTATTTCCGAAGCCCCTGCTCTCTTTGGGTTTCATAGTCCTCATTTGATTTCCGTATACGGCTATACTCCATGCAAATACTTTCAGGAAAGAATTCGTAGCACTTCAGTTTCAGTATTAGCTAATTTCTCTTTTTCACGCTACTGCCATTCTGCATCTGAAGCACTCTCTACTTCATCCATGGTCCCTTATTTTGCTGATCAGGTAGCAAAACTCATCTACTTCATTATTGTCTCATTCTTTAATGTAATTCTTGAGAATCATGTGATTTCATTGCTCTACACTGCATTGTCATCGTGATACTTTTGTTAATATTTATCTTAGTCTATTGTCAAGACATTATTCATTCCCTTGCCGTCACTGACAGAATATCGTCGGCAGAAATCAAAATTTTAATTTCCACTGCCTGAATTCCTTTATAAATTAGTCCTTTGTTTCCCTCAAAGCTTTCTCAATATACAGATCATATAACATGGAGGATAGCATGCAGCATCTTTTGATGTCCTTCGATAATTATAAAAAAATGTGCAAATGTGTGTGAAATCTTATGGGACTTAACTGCTAAGGTCATCAGTTCCTAAGCTTACACACTACTTACCCTAAATTATCGTAAGGGCAAACACACACACCCATGCCCGAGGGAGGACTCGAACCTCCGCCCGGACCAGCCGCACAGTCCACGACTGCAGCGACAATTATAATTGCTGTCTGTTTTCTGTACAGGATCTAGATAACATTAACCGCCCAATGTTTTATTCTCACTACATCACAGTTTCAAATATAGTACTCCAGGTAACATTGTCAGAAACTTTCTCTAAATCTACATACGGCAAACTTTTACTATAAGACGTAGGGTTAGTATTGCCTCCCATCTACCTAAATTTCGCTGAAACTAAAACTGATCTTCCCCGAGGTAAGCTTATACCAGTTTTCCTATTCTTCTGTAAACAATTTATATCAGTATTTAGCCACTACAATATTTTAAACTATTATATCGGCAATATTCACACCTTTATACTTTGAAAACCGAAATACGATTCCACTTCGCTTATCTCATGTGTCTTGAAGACCAGGTGAAGTAAGTTTGTCATGGTGGGTTCTTGGAAGGGTCTTGTTACTGCTCAAGGAAAGTTGTATGTTCCAAGGACCTTGTTTTGACTTAGGTCTGTAAAATTTGTGTCGCAGCGGGGTACCTATCGTCTCATCATCGTCATCTACTTCCTCCTCCCTTTCCATAACACTGTCTTCAGCTTCGTCTTTCTTGAACAGACCTTCAATATGTCTTTCAACGTTTCAGCCTTCCCCTCTTTGGTTAGTAAAGACCTTACACCTCTTCAGGCACCATGTGGCTGTATCGTTGTCTTAACTACACAATGACATCTTAGACGAAATAAAATGCCTTATAATGTGAATTTCGTAACAGAATCAACAATTAGGAGCGACTACATGAGTAATGAAATAATTATCTTTAGACCAAGATATAAAATCATGTGAAAATTCCAAGGTGTTTACCTGAAGGAAGGAGACCGTGGAAAATATGGGTACTGAAATAAGCAAATGTATAAGCGTAACTTGACGCGCACAAGACCAAATAGACGCACCATATGTGTCCTGCTCTGAAGTACGTTAGATGAGGAGACGTTGAACGAAGTGAAATTATTATACTGCTATTAATGCTGGATGAACTCTTGTAATGGAAAGCGAAGCAGTAAAATACATATGCGTTAACATAAAAGTTTGCTTCCTTACCAGCTTTTTGTAGCGCTGTACAGCTATTACTGTTTTAAAAAAATAGATGCTTTGTTTATACTTGCTGGTTACGTAATTTTCATCTGTAGCTTTCAACCAGAGAACTGAACACTTTTTAATAAATTAGACCGAGCTAAAATACAGTAAGTCCTATGTAACAAAGACGGAGCGAGATGGTGTAGTGGTTAGTACAGTGGACTCGCATTCGGGAGGACGATGGTTTAAATATTTTATACCTGTTATCGATAAGTGGTAGTCTGGAAATGACCAAAAACATTTTATCCTACGTCATATTGATGCTTAAATGGGTTTTCATCGGTATTCTTTCTGAAGACGTTCGATAGCTTCGAAAAACAACGTCGAATTCATGTGATACCAGCTACATTAAGCGTTGTCTCATTTTATACAAGAAGGTGGTGAAGCCGTAAGAAAAGAAAATGGCCGGCCGCAGTGGCAGAGCGGTTCTAGGCGCGTCAGTCTGGAACCGCGCGACCGCTACGATCTCAGGTTCGAATCCTGCCTCGATCACGGATGGATGTGTGTGATGTCCTTAGGTTAGTTAGGTTTAAGTAGTTCTAAGTTATAGGGGACTGATGACCTCAGATGTTAAGTCCGATAGTGCTGAGAGCCATTTCAACCAAAGAAAAATGAAGATTTCCGGCAAAACGCTGTTTCATATTTATCGCCACGTAAACACCTCGCAGTCGTAGAATAACGGACCGAGAACTTTGCTGCATAATATTTAGCGTATTTTCTGATTTTTCTTTTCTGAACGAAGTAGTATGAGTCATAAAAGTGTCAAAATTTAACCGCTGCACAGTCTCACAAAAAGAGAGTTATCGAAATTAGCACTTCAGTATCGAACAACGAATGATGTGCTTATAACGAACAAAGACTGAGGGTTTGATGGATGTCTAGTTAGATTTAACATTTAATACACTGCCGGTAGAAAAAAATAATACACTCTTCTAGCGGTTTCCAATTCACTCAAGATTTATTGTTCCATCAGTGCACGTGGAGTACATGAAATGATTACATTTACAGATAATAAAAGCATTTCTGAGGTACCAGGTATCGGAACATGCTGAAACACCCATATTAGGACATGGTGTAGCCTCCACGGGGGACAACGCAGGCACTTACTCTGCCATCCAGTCGATCATACAGATGGCGGATATTGTCGTGGTATACGTTATTCCATGCCTGGTCAATCGGTTCACGTAGTTCTGTAACAGCTGCTGCGTGACGAGTCGCACGATTCGCTTCCGTAGCATCAAATCCCACACGTGCTCGATTGGAAACAAGTTCGGAGATCGTACTGGCCAGGGCAATGGCTGCACCTCTTGCAGAGAACGTTGAGTTTCGCGAGCACCGTGTGGGAGAGCTTTTGCTGTGGGAACAACCCATCTCCTTCTTATTTAAAGGACAAAAGAGCTGGTCTAACATCACACTGTATGTACCGAGCGCTGGTCAGCGTCACCTCCAGAAATGACAATTGTAGCTTATCACATGCCAGACCATAAAGTCTGGGGAGAGGCCAGTGTGTCTCAGACGAATGTACTGTAACACACAGTGCTCACAAGGTCTACGACATACGCGTAAAGAACCAACACTTGGGTGCAGGCTGGATCTACTTTAATTGCTGAAGACCACGGAGAGCCATTCCAACTTCCAAATGATCCTCTGACGGCATCAGTCGAGCCGTTTAAGTCGATGTTGTGGCGTGAGAGGAAGACGAGCTAGAGGTGTACGTGCCCGTATTCATAGTCCCGCTACTGATAACTGGTTAGCAACAGCTCGTGTTGACACGTCTAGGTTCAGAAGACCTGTTATCTGTGCTGTGATATCTGTACGATCTGTCACTGCTGACCTTATAGTACGACGATCTTGGAGAGAGTCTGTGATACGTGGCCTTCCAGAACGTCACCTACATCTGTAAGAATGTTCCGCGTGACCACTGATACCAGCGTCGTTGCACAACTGACGCACCACGGGTGACAATTTTCTGAAAGGACAATCCCATCACTCGGACGGCAACAATTAGGCCCCTTTTGAATTAGCTTGGTTGGTTGCAGGAAGCATGAGAGCATCTCCGTGGCGTGGTTGGCTGCTTGCTTCACACGTTTGCACCACACTGAGACTCCCGACTGTGAACATTCCCTATTAAAGGGTAGAGCCAGTTGGTGTTCTGTTGGCGGACGACGTAGAAACCATTATCAGCACACCTACTATCTGACTGGTGATATATGTCGTTATCAGATCAAAATTGAGTTCATCTTTCAAGGCGTAATAATATTTTTCCAGCATTGTAAACGGAAGAATTTGCCCTTTCGCTAGCTCATATATATCACAAATCCTTTGCTCAATCATTAGTCCCGCCTGATTTGAAAAGAGAGCAGGTCACTTCTGTTCAGAAAAGCGTAACAGATAGGATGCACATAATTACAATCCCATACCGCTTACGTGCGTCTGGTGGAAGAATATAGAGCTTATTCTTAGTTGAAACGTTATAACGTTTCTGGAGGTTGGTACGTTGGTTGGTTGGTAATTTGGAGAGGGGACCAAACAGCGAGGTCATCGGTCGCGTCGGATTAGGTAAGGATGGAGAAGGAAGTCTGCTATGTCCTTTCAAAGGAACTATCCCGGCATTTGCCTGGAGCGAATTAGGGAAATCATGAGAAATCTAAATTAGAATGGCCAGACGCATATTTGAACCGGCGTCCTTCCGAATGGGATTCCAGCGTGCGAACAACCGCCCCACTCGGTGTTTTTGTTGGATAACAAGCTTCTCTCAGTAAACCAGAGCATCAGAGCATGATTTCATGATAACCACTGCTTTGAAGTACAACCCCCCCTCTCCCCCCCCCCGCCCCCCATGAACCCTGGACCTTGTCGTTGGTGTGGAGGCTTGCATGCCTCAGCTATACAGATAGCCGTACCGTAGGTGCAACCACAACGGTGGGGTATCTGTTGAGAGGCCAGACAAACGTGTGGTTCCTGAAGAGGGGCAGCAGCCTTTTCAGTAGTTGCAGGGGCAACAGTCTGTATGATTGACTGATCTGGCCTTGTAACACTAACCAAAACGGCCTTGCTGTGCTGGTACTGCGAACTGCTGAAAGCAAGGGGAAACTACAGCCGCAATTTTTCCCGAGGGCATGCAGCTTTACTGTATGGTTAAATGATGATGGCGTCCTCTTGGGTAAAATATTCCGAAGGTAAAATAGTCCGCCATTCGGATGTCTGGGCGGGGACTACTCAAGAGGGCGTCGTTATCAGGAGAAAGAAAACTGGCGTTCTACGGATCGGAGCGTGGAATGTCAGATCCCTTAATCAGGCAGGTAGGTTAGAAAATTTAAAAAGGGAAATGGATAGGTTAAAGTTAGATATAACTGGAATTAGTGAAGTGCGGTGCCAGGAGGAATAAGACTTTTGGTTAGGCGTATGCAGGGCTATAAATACAAAATCAAATAGGGGTAATGCAGGAGTAGGTTTAATAATGAACAACAAAATAGGAGTGCGGGTAAGCTACTACAAACAGCGTAGTGAACCCATTATTGTGGCCAAGATATACACGAAGCCCACGCCTACTGCAGTAGTACAAGTTTATATGCCAACTAGCTCTGCAGATGACGAAGAAATTGAAGGAATGTATGATGAAATAAAAGAAATTATTCAGATAGTGAAGGGAGACGAAAATTTAATAGTCATGGGGGACTGGAAGTCGGTAGTAGGAAAAGGGAGACAAGGAAACGTAGTAGGTGAATATGGATTTGGGGGAAGAAATGAAAGAGGAAGGCGCCTGATAGAATTTTACACAGAGCACAACTTAATCATAGCTAACACTTGGTTCAAGAATCATAAAAGAAGGTTGTATACATGGAAGAAGCCTGGAGATACTGACAGGTTTCACATAGATTATATAATGGTAAGACAGAGATTTAGGAACCAGGTTTTAAATTGTAAGATATTTCCAGGGGCAGATGTGGACTCTGACCACAATCTATTGGTTATGAACTGTAGATTAAAACTGAATAAACTGAAAAAAGGTGGGAATTTAACGAGATGGGACGTGGATAACCTGACTGAAGTAGAAGTTGTACAGAGTTTCAGGGAGAGCATGAGAGAACAACTGACACGAATGGGGGAAAGAAATACAGTAGAAGAAGAATGGGTAGCTTTGAGGGATGAAATAGGGAAGGCAGCAGAGGATAAAGTAGGTAAAAAGACGAGGGCTACTAGAAATCCTTGGGTAACAGAAGAAATACTGAACTTATTTGACGAAAGGAGAAAATATAAAAATGCAATAAATGAAGCAGGCAAAAAGGAATACAAACGTCTCAAAAATGAGATCGACAGGAAGTGCAAAATGGCTAAGCAGACATGGCTAGAGGACAAATGTGAGGATGTAGAGGCTTATCTCACCAGAGGTAAAATAGATACTGCCTACAGGAAAATTAAAGAGACATTTGGAGAAAAGAGAACCCCTTGTATGAATATCAAGAGCTCAGATGGAAACCCAGTTCTAAGCAAAGAAGGGAAAGCAGAAAGGTGGAAGGAGTATATAGAGGGTCTATACAAGGGCGATATACTTGAGGAGAATATTATGGAAATGGAAGAGGATGTAGATGAAGATGAAAGGGGAGATATGATACTACGTGAAGAGTTTGACAGAGCACTGAAAGACTTGAGTCGAAACAAGGCCCCGGGAGTAAACAACATTCCATTAGAACTACTGACAGCCTTGGGAGAGCCAGTCCTGACAAAACTCTACCATCTGGTTAGCAAGATATATGAGACAGGCGAAATAACCTTAGACTACAAGAAGAATATAATAATTCCAATCCCAAAGAAAGCCGATGTTGACAGATGCGAAAATTACCGAAGTATCAGTTTAATAAGTCACAGCTGCAAAATACTAACGCGAATTCTTTACAGGCGAATGGAAAAACTAGTAGAAGCCGACCTCGGGGAAGACCAGTTTGGATTCCGTAGAGATATTGGAACACGTGAGGCAATACTGACGCTACGACTTATCTTAGAAGAGAGATTAAGGAAAGGCAAACTTAGATTTCTAGCATTTGTAGACTTACAAGGGGAGGCCGCCAATTGTGAAATTCAGATTCGATTCATACTGCGCATAATGAAAGCTCATGGCCAGAGGTGTAATGTGGCAAAGCACCAAGATGCACTTCTCAGCCGTTGTCGAGAAAATCGACAGTTGAAAGAAACCGTTGCGGTGAAATACTCTCTACCATTAAAAACTTTCTACAGCGTCGTGGCGCAGCGGTAAGTGCTCGGGTTCGTAATCCGAAGGTTGCTGGATCGAATCTCGCGCCATGCGACACTTCATTTTCTTTTTTTAGTATTTGTTTTTTGTAATTCAGATATATATATATATATATATATATATATATATATATATATATATATATATATATAAAATTCCCGGCAATCAGTTGCAACAATAATGCATATAATAAGTTGTTGAAAGTCGTTTGTCGTGGAAAAACTGGCGACTTCGAACATCATTATGTGTACATCTACATTTATACTCCGCAAACCACCCAACGGTGTGTGGCGGAGGGCACTTTACGTGCCACTGTCATTACCTCCCTTTCCTGTTCCAGTCGCATATGGTTCGCGGGAAGAACGACTGTCTGAAAGCTTCCGTGAGCGCTCTAATATCTCTAATTTTACATTCGTGATCTCCTCGGGAGGTATAAGTAGGGGGAAGCAATATATTCGATACCTCATCCAGAAACGCACCCTCTCGAAACCTGGCGAGCAAGCTACACCGCGATGCAGAGCGCCTCTCTTGCAGAGTGTGCCACTTGAGTTTATTAAACATCTCCGTAACGCTATCACGGTTACCAAATAAACCTGTGACGAAACGCGCCGCAAACAAAGTTGTATTTCACAAATGTTATTAATTGTCTTCATAATGTTAACCACGTATAGTTAACGGAAGACGTAGAAACGATATTCTGAAACGAATACGTATAGCGTAAGTCAAACGTTCGAATTAGAATAGAGACCCCACGAACACAAATTTGCTGTGGCAGGTATGAAATATAAACTCCGTTACTCGCTCGTTACACTTGAAGGACAGATGTTGAATGGGCCGGAACGAGCCACCGCATAACAGCGTAGTTGCCTGCTAACTTCGAAAGAAGGTAGATGCGGTCCCTAGCGCAACTTATAACATCGTCGAAAATCAGTGCGGACGGGAGAGCTTTGGTACACCCTGTTAAAAAAACGGAAAAATGGAGGCGGTACAATTTGAGAGCGATCCGCCTTCACCAACATGCATAAGCAATTCATTAATAATTTATATATATATATATATATATATATATATATATATATATATATATATATTTGAATTATAGAAAACTTATAAAAAAAAAGTTGCATGGCGGGAGATTCGATACGGCGACGTTCGGATTACGAACCCGAGCGCTTACCGCTGCGCCACGACGCCGTACAAAAGTATGAATCGTTGAGAGTATTTCACCGCAACGGTTTCTTTTAACTGTCGATTTTCTCGACAACGGCTGAGAAGTGCATCTTGGTGCTTTGCCACATTACACCTCTGGCCATGAGCCTTTATTATGCGCAGTGTGAATCGAATCTGAATTTCACAATTGGCGGCCTCCCCTTGTTAGAGAAAGCTTTTGACAATTTGAACTGGAGTACTCTCTTTCAAATTTGGAAGGTAGTACGTTTAAAGTACAGGGGGCGAAATGCTATTTACAATTTGTACAGGAACCAGATGGCAGTTATAAGAGCCGAGAGACATGAAAGGGAAGCAGTGGTTGGGTAGGGAGTGAGACAGGTTTGTAGCCTCTCCCCGATGTTATTCAATCTGTATCTTGAGCAAGCAGTGAAGGAAACAAAAGAAAAATTCGGAGTAGGTATTAAACTCCATGGAGAAGAAATAAAAACTTCGAGGTTCGCCGATGACATTGTAATTCTGTCAGAGTCAGCAAAGGACTTGGAAGAGCAGTTGAATGGAATGGACAGTGTCTTGAAAGGAGGATATAAGATGAACATCAACAAAAGCAAAACGAGGATAATGGAATGTAGTCGAATTAAGTCTGGTGATGCTGAAGGAATTAGATTAGGAAATGAGACACTGAAAGTAGTATAGGAGTTTTGCTATTTGGGGAGCAAAATAACTGATGATGGCCGAAGTAGAGAGGATATAAAATGTAGACTGGTAATGGCAAGGAAAGCGTTTCTGAAGAAGAGGAATTTGTTAACATCGAGTATGGATTTAAGTGTCAGGAAGTCGTTTCTGAAAGTGTTTGTATGGAGTGTAGCCATGTATGGAAGTGAAACATGGACGATAAATAGTTTGGAAAAGAAGGAATAGAAGCTTTTGAAATGAATTTGTGGCATAACTTGACTAGAAGAAGGGAACGGTTGGTAGGACATGTTTTGAGGCATCAAGGGGGTCACCAATTTAGTATTGGAGGGCAGCATGGAGAGTAAAAATCGTAGAGGGAGACCAAGAGATGAATACACGAAGCAGATCCAGAAAGATGTAGGTGGCAGTAGCTACTGGGAGATGAAGAAGCTTGCACAGGATAGAGTAGCATGGAGAGCTGCATCAAACCAGTCTCAGGACTGAATACCACAACAACAACAACATGAAATACAACTTGCTTTTATAATAGCGTAGGTCTCTGCGACCAGAGCCAGCTGACAGAGACGTTTTGTGGGTATGATACCGCGTCATTACGTGCTATTGAGGAAAAACTCGCAACCCCATGAAATTTGAGTAATATATACATAGAGTAATGAAATTTTAGTAATAGATTTGTCTTGGTAACATATTTAATTGATCACTGGTTAATGTAAGCGCGAGATAAGACACTGCAAATGTGAAGATTGTCGGTGTTTTAGAGATGCTCGAAATTTAGCACGGATTTCAATGCGAGGTGCTTACAATAGTTTCCACAACGAAACTGTCTCGAAAGCTGGCAGATTGTCCAAAGAGTTTCTGGTCTCTGTAAAGTATGCTAGCGGCAAGACACAATCAATGCCTTCTCTGCCCGATAGCAAGGGAAATACTATGGATGACAGTGCTGCCAAAGCATACTTACTAAACAGAGCCTTGCGGGATTCGTTCACCAAAGAAGACGAGATAAATTTTCCAGAATTCGAATCAAGAACAGTTGCGAACATCAGTAACGTAGAAGTAGATATCCTCGGAGTAGTGAAGCAACTTAAGTCTCTTAACAAAAGCATGTCTTCCGGCCAAATTGTACACCAGTTAGGTTTCTTTTAGAATATGCTGATACAACAACTCCATATTTAACAATCATATATAGCCGTTCGCTAGACGAAAGATCCGTACCCAATGACTGGAAAGTCGTACAGGTCACACGAATATTCAAGAAGATAGTAGCAGTAATCCACTAAATTATAGGTCCATATCATTAACGTCGACATGTAGCAGGATTTTGGAACGTATGTTGTGTTCGAACATTGTGAATCACCTCGAAGTAAACCGTCTACCGACACACAGTCAACACGGATTTAGGAAACATCGTTCTTGTGAAACACTACTTTTTCTTTACTCGCACGAAGTATTGAGTGTATTGACAAGGAATTTCAAACTAATCCCGTATTTCTAGATTTCCAGAAAACTTTCGACAGTGTACCACACAAGCGGCTTGTAGTGAAATTGTGTGCTTATGGAATATCGTCTCAGCAATGTGATTTCCAGTCAGACCGGTCACAGTTCGTAGTAACTGACGTAAGGACATCGAATAAGACATAAGTGATTTCTGTCGTTCCTCAAGGTAGTGTTATAGACCCTTTCCAGCACATCATCCACATAAACCGTTTAGGAGACAATCTGAGCAGCCGTCTTAGGTTGTTTGCAGATTACGCTGTCGTTTATCGACTAGTAAAGTCATCAGAATATCAAAACGAATCTAATGGCAAAACGATTTCAAAACGATATATATTTTTCCATAATAGGTAATTGACCATGTATAACGAAAATGGTGACGTTGCTCACATGAGTGCTATAAGAAATCCGTTAAATTTCGGTTACACGCTAAATCAGTCAAATCTAAGGGCCGTAAAGTAAGACAAGTACCTAGGAATTACTATTACGAATAAATTAAATTTGAATGAACGCATAGAAAATATTGTGTGGATGGCTAACCAAAGACTGCGTGTTATTCGCGGGAGAATAGAGAATGTAACAGATCTATTAAGGATACTGCCTACACACGCTTGTCCGTCCTCTTTTAGAATACTGCCGCGTGGTATGGGATCCTTACTAGACAGGACTGACGGAGTACATCGAGAAAGGTCAAAGAAGAGCAGAACGTTTTGGACAATCGCGAAATAGGGGAAAGTGTGTCACTGAAATGATACAGGATTTGGGTTGGATATAGTTAAAACAAAGGCGCTTTTCGTTGCCTCGGAATCTTCTCACGAAATTTCAGTCATCAATTTTCTCCTCCGAATGCGAAAATATTTTGTTGACGCCAAACTACATAGGGACAAACGATCACCATGAAATAAGGGAAAAGATGCAGGTGTTGGCTTTTTGCGCACGCTGTATGAGTTTGGAATAATAGAGAGTTATTGTGAAAGTGGTTCGATGAACTCTCTGACAGGTACTTAAATGTGATTTCTAGGGTATCCATGTAGATGTAAATGAAATGCTTGTACATTAACAACCGGTGTAACCGCTAGAATGTTGAAGGTCAGCATGCAGACGTGCATGCATTGGGCTGCACAGGTGTCGGATATGAGTTTGTGTGATGGAGTTCCATGCTTTTGCACTTGGTCAGTGAATAGAGGGACTCTTAATGCCATATGTGGATGACGCTGGAGTTTTCTTACGTTTATCGACTGGAGACAGATCTGGCGATCGAGGAAGCCAAGGCAACATGTCGACACTCTGTAGAGCGTGTTTGTTACAACAGCAATATGTGGAAAACTTTTGTCGTTTTGCAGAACACCCTCTGGAATGCTTCTCATGAATGGCAGCGCAACAGGTCGAATCACCAGATTGACGTAAAAATTTCTTGTCAAGGTGCATGGAATAGCCACAAAAGTGCTCCTGCTGTCATAGGAAATGGCATCCGAGACCACAGCTCCAGATGTAGGTCCGGGGTATCTAGGACGCAGACAGGTAGGTTTTACATTTTGCAGGTTTTACATTTTGCAGGGCGTCTGGCTCGGAGCTATCCTGCGGGTAACCAATTTGAAAAAGTCCGTTGTATCACTGTGATGCCAGATGTTGCTCAAATCGCTTCTGCAGATGCTGTGCGATGCACCACAGCTACTCGCCGATCACGATGGTCTTCCCTCTCGATAGTGCCCGTTGGTCTTGCGGAGCGCGGTCTTCTTGCGTTCGTATATTCTCATGTCCACCGCCACCACCAATCATGTACGGTGGCTACATTCCTGCCAGGTCTTTCCGCAATATTGCAGAAGGAACATCCAGCTTCTCGTACCGCTGTTACACGACCTCACTGAATCTCAGTCAGGTGTTGATAATGGCGTCTTTGTTGCCTTAAACGCATTCTTGTCCAACAGGAAGTCACCATGTCCAATCTCGAACGTAACTAACTCTGTCGACCAATAGAACGTGTATATAAAGCAAACCTCATTTTTATCTTCAACGCCACTCTTACGTGTCTGGCGCGAAATCTGAACAGACATCATCTTTCAGATGTAGAAACACGTCTACCTACTTTCGTTCATATGAAGAGGTACCATATCTAGAAAACATTCATGTCGACTACCTGTCTTTTTCATACACGACAAAACAATAGCTGTAGGTGAACAGCTAGAAGACGTCTTCCTACATCTGCAAAAGGTGTTTCACGCTACACGAAATAGTAGACAACCATAAGGGGAATGTAAAAAAAAAAAAAAAAAAAAAAATGTGATACTGGACGAGAAGGTTCTGTAGAAACGAAATTATCATCGTGTGAGCCACAGGGAAGCATAATATGACCACCAATGCCTTCATCATACAAAGCATTCAACACATTGATTCAGCAGCATTACAAGATACTTCGCATACGATTCTGTTGTCTACAGGAAAGTATAGTCGTTGATTAACCATTAGGAAGTGAACGAGACGCGGAAAAATCTATCGTTTGGCATAAAGAACGGCGGCTCTCTTTAACTGTGGACAAATGAAAGAGGAATAGTAGTAAAGATCTTGAGCGTGCCAGATCGTATAATTAGCTGTGATTTTAAGAACCGATTTGAAATGAGGGAATTAGTGGAATCATTATTACGGTAGGCGAAAGGAATATCTATAAGTACTATAGTACTGGTCTAGCGTTTGGATCTGTTGTTCACTTGTCATAGACATTAAACGAATTCAGACGCACTGTTGTGATTTAAAAGGCCATTATAATCCCAGAAAGTGTAACAGAAATCTTCTAAACTAAACTAAACTCCGCCCGAATAGGCCATTAAGACCCAACAGTACCTACCAGCAGCCGTGTGATCCTCAGCCCACAGGAGTCACTGGAGCCGGATATGGAGCGGCATGTGGTCAGCACACCGCTCTCCCCGCCCTATGTCGGTTTACGAGACCGGAGCCGCTACTTCTCAATCAAGTAGCTCCTCAGTTTGCCTCACAATGGCTGTGTGCACCCCGCTTGCTAACAGCGCTCGGCAGACCGGATGGTCACCCATCCAGCCCAACCCGACAGCGGTTAACTTCTGTGATTTGACGGAAACCGGTGTTACCACTGCGGCAAGGCCGTTGGCCGACAGATACCTTCGGGAAAAATAAACAGGATTCCTTGCAAGATAGACGACGCAGTTCTTGTGAAACGTAGTTCACTATAACTACAGACCGTGTTTGAAGAGAAGACTGTGCGACTATTGTGTTGGCTCTGTCGTATATTTGTAGTAGGGATCATTCGCTCAGTACGCGACAATAACGAACAGAAATTCGAATACTATTGTCGGACCACCCGCCGCTACACACTGTACAGTGGCTTGGCTGTCATATCTGGAGATGTAAATATCAGAAAATAATATCCGACAATAGCAGAAATTCAAAGACGGGGTTGGCTAAACCGAATACTTGAAGTAAAATATACGAGAATAGACCTCCGTCCACTGCAAACACGTATAAACACTATACTGTTTACATGAGTGGTACGTTTCTCGAGCTTAATGTAGTACCGTCAACAGAAATAACACGTAGAGAACAAGGAGCATAAGTTAACCTCTTCGTTCCCGTGACTGACGTCGACAGGTGGCGCTGTTATATCGTGCAGATAGTGACGCGCGGACGACAGCGTGTGCGGCTCCCGACAAAGAACGTTATCACATTGCGGGGGAGCTGCCACGTGGCGGCCAGAGATTGGAGCTGGAATGGGCGCCAGCGCGGCGCCCGAGCAAAGCCGAGTGAAATAGTAGAGGCGGTCTATTAGGACGTCAGGCGCACGCTGATGAATAGTGTGCCGAACGACAATTACGCGGGCCCAGAAATAGCGGCGCCTGACGGCGGCCTCGCACGCAACCCGCCGGACAATCCGCCCCCCGCCGACGCCGGACCGCCCCACCCCTCCCCCGCCACGGCCACCTAACAATAGGCTGCAGCGATTGCTCTCGGGGGAGCGAGCGTGGGTGGCGGGGGGAAAGGATGGGAGAGGGCGCCGTCAGGTGTGACACTTCCGGAGTTTTTATCGCTACAGCTGATCGCTGGAGCTGCCGGCACCTCGGCGATCAATGGCCGAAGTCGACGTCGACAAATATAGACACACTAGCTGGCTATCCGGCGTCTCTCGTTTAGTCTTTTCTCCGAATCTTGAAGTAGACTAGACAATATATAAGTGTAAAGACAAATTTCATTTGCGAGTGTCCATCGAGACCAAACGTAACTACATTTCGGGTCATTAAAACGATAACATCAGGAAGGCGGCAAACAACAAAAATCGAATGTTCGTAATATGATGAAATATATGTTGCATGCTTAGATGAGAAGCACCAAGTAGCTAGGAGTAACGCTGTCTACATTCTGTATGTAAATCAAGATCACCCAGAAGGCTTTCTCATCACTGCAATAACTATAGACTGAAGCAATGAATTAAATTTTATAGCAAGACCTGGATTCGAACTAAGATCGACCGTCAGAGAGCGTCACTGTGACAGCAGCGTTTTTTGCAGCACGAGACGGAATTTCAAAATTGTTGAAGGACAGGACCAATCGGCACACTCAGTGATTAAAATTCAGGGTGGAAGCATATCAATGATAAGATTGGTTGATGACATAGTAAACTCTCGCGAAAGAGAAGGAGAAACACAGAAGGTTGTCTAATAAGTACAGAATATGGATTGAGAGCAAACTGGAAAAGAAAGGAATCAAGAATGGCAAAAATAAAAATTAAGGATAAACTCAACATCAAAACAGAGGATCACGAAGTTAAGGAACGTTACTACATCCGTACCAAAATAGCTCATGATGAAGTAGGGAGGGTGTAGAAAACAGACAAATTCACGAAGAGAGGGTATTCCTGGCCAAGAGACGTCTACTAGTAACTTGAGGAAGAAATTTATGAGTGTCTACGTTTGCAGCATAATATTGTATGTTAATGAATCACTGATTCTGTTAAAACCGGAAAAGACGAATTGTGAAGCGTTTGAGAGTTGTTGCTGTAGAAGGATGTTGAAAATTAGGTGGACAAACACTGTAAGGAATAAGCAGGTTCTCCGCAGAATCGGTGAAAAAACGAACGTATGGGAAGCACCCTGGAGAAGGAGGGACAGAATGATAAGACGTGTGTTAAGACATTAGGGAACAACTTCCATGATACTAGACGTAGCGATACAGGGTGAAACTGTAGAGGAAGACAGAGACTGAAACAGACTGACGGAAAAAGAGAATTTCAACTGCAGGAGTCGTACGAGATAAAGGGAAGTTGGCATGCATGGTTTTACATGTGAAAGAAGAATTGTATTCAAACTTCGCGGTAGCCACTTGAGAGTGGCGGTAGAAGCGCCACTATGAGCTGGCAAATCACGTTTGCTGTGAATATTCTCCGTCGTGAGCGTTAGGTACCTATGAGATCGGACATGGTGAGTTGATGTTAGTCAAGAATGTCTTTAAGGCGTCAAAGACAGCATTACCAACCCCTCACTGAGTTTGAACGATGTCGGTTACGGTCTGGGGTGTGATTTCGTATGATAGCACGAGCGCTCTTGTTGTTATCCTACGCACACTGAACCCTAATTTGTACATCAGTCTGGTAATTCGATATGCTGTGCTACCATTCATGAACAGCATTCTAGGGGGTGTTTTCCAACAGGATAGCGCGCACCCCCATACCACTTTTGTAATCCAACACGCTCTACAGACTGTCGACATGTTACCTCGGCCTCCTCGATCGCCAGATATGTCTCCAATGGAGCACATATGAGACATCAACGTAAGAAAACTCGTTCATCACCCACAACCAGCATCAACCGTCCCTGTATCGACTGAACGAGAGCAACAGACACCGAACTCAATTCCACAGACTGATACCTGGTACCTGTACAACACAATGCGGGCACGTTTGGATGCTTGGATTCAACACTCTGATGGTGTCATCGGTTATTGATGCACCAACATTTATATTTGCAATGGTTTTTCTCGCACGTACATTAAGCTGTGATCTTACAACGTGAATGACTAAAATATGTTAGCTACACAAATCTATTCCTGATATCGAATTTCTATATACAGAGGCGTCCAAAAGAATGTATCCACTGTTTAAAAGTCCATAACTGGCAAACTAATTGACGGAGTTGTCTGTCCTTTGGTAGTGTAATAGTTTGTAGTTCCGGCAATCGCCACACAATCTTTGTATTGTGTTGTTATGTTTTGTCAGATGACAGTCGCTAGATAGTCAGTGTTTTGTTCTTAGTTCCACGTAGGTACTCGAGTAAACATGGCTGGCGCTAGGCTTACACTCGATGAAAGGCAATCAGTTTCGCAGTGGTATTTTAAGTACGAAAACATTAATGAGGTTCAACGGCAATGATGAAATGAGTATCAAACAGAATCACCGACACGTTTAACGATTCGTCACATTCTAGACAAATTTTAAGCCGAAGGCTGTGTTGAAGATGTACACAAACAACGATCTGGACGACCTGTAACAGGAGCAAGTCCAGTTAACTCCCGTCGTGTGTTACAACAATTCACTCGCTCACCACATAAATCTGTGTGACAGTGTGCCCGTGAAACGGTAGTGAGTCCCTCAAGTGTTCGGCGAATTTTGAAGACAGCAAACTGGAATTGCTACATCCCACGATTACTATACGCAATGAACGAGGACGACCAAGATCGTAGAATGGAGTACTGCGAGATGTTTACTAACATGGTGCGCAACGATGAAGAGTTTGCAAAGACGATTGTGTGGTCTCACGAGGCACAGTTCAAACTCAGTGGTACAATAAATCACCAAAATTGCACCTACTGGCCCGCCGAAATCCGAACGTCCATGTAGACAAAGCCGTGAATTTGCCAGGAGCAAAAGTGTGGTGTGGCTTGTCTTACCGGGGCTTGATTAGGCCATTCTTCTTTGACGGCACAGTTACCGGTGAGGTGTACCTTCAGAAGCTTCAGACATCCATTTTACCTTCCATCCGAGACTTGTATGGAGACGGAAGAGTTTACTTTCAACAAGATGGTGCCCCAGCCCAGTACCAAAATCGTGTTAGGGCGTGTATCGACGAAAATCTAGCAGGAAGATGGGTAGGCCGTGGAGGTGGTGTGGAGTATCCACCACGTTCCCCAGACCTAACTCCTCTGGACTTTTACCTGTGGGGGAACTAAAGGACGTCGTTTATCGACATAAGCCACGCACATTGGATGAACTTCGAGAATCCATCGTACATTCATGTGCAAATATCCAACAGAACACGTTGCAGTCTGTAGTTCGTGCTGCAGTTCGGCGGCATCGTTTGTGTGTGGATGTTAATGGTGACCATTTCGAATACCTACAGTGATATCTTTAAGTTAGTCTTTAAGCTACACTTTCACCAAAAATGAGACAACTCCGTCAATTAGTTAGCAAGTTATGGACTTTTAAAAAGTGGATACTTTTTTTTTTGGACCCCTCTGTATTAATTATTTATTTGTGCTGTGATTTCCCGCCAGTGCATATACTACAACAAATTGAAGATGTACTCTGACACGAAGAGTTGGCGCAAGAAAAGAATATCTAATGGGCTGCATCAAATCAGTCAGGTGTCTTATTACTCAAGAAAATAAATAAAGAAATAAATGTACTGAAGAGTCCCTACTGACACGATGACACGTACTGAAAGGAATTTCACTTTGATTCGAGGTCTTGTCGGCCGTAATTCAGCAGTGTTTTTGAAACACACTGTGCAAGACCTTTCTTAATGAACGACTATACTAGAAAGCTATGTTGAGTACTCTCTTCAACGTCTTCACGTCGGTACTTTACCTGCCGATGTGGTTCCAAGTAGTCAGGAGGAATGTACTTCAGGCAGCGGGATTCCGATGTAAGTCGTCAGCCCTGACAAGCAGCCCTCAACACCTACCTCAAAAAGGCGCGGGCTGAGCGCGCCGCTTATCTCGCGAGATCCCGTTACGGGGCGCGTAATCAGCGATCTCTTTGTAAGGGCGTCCGAGCTGGCGGGAGGCGGCAGCCACCACCAGGGCCCGATTACCATCTCTTTGAGGCGGCCGCCTCTCTATGCTCCTGCCGCACCAGCTTCCTCGGGGAACCGCCAAACACCTGCTCTTCAATATCAATTACTCTCGAGAACTCTTTTGCTGGGAAACGAAACGTTGCCGTTACACATTGCAACTTCCTCTTGTATCAGCCCTACACTCCAAATTGTGTAATCACAAGGCTGTTTTGATTGTAACCCTCACAGTCACGAAATAATATAGTCGATTCAGACACTCCCTGTAAGCGAGATGTGAAATCTTGCTTCTGCTGTCTCCTTGTACACGTACCGCCCAGCTTAGCCATGGCGCTTGGCCTCTTCTTCCGCCATTGTTGCTCTTTCAACTGCAGCAGGACTAGTTTTCCCCATAGGCACTGTTTGAGTGACCAATGTGGGGTCTATCGAGTTTGGTGTGTGAGTGTAGAAGCTCGGCGCATGGTTATTGAAAGTGGGTAATGTGGTTAGTTTACAAAGTGCTGCCGGCCGAAGTGGCCGTGCGGTTAAAAGCGCTGCAGTCTGGAACCGCAAGACCGCTACGGTCGCAGGTTCGAATCCTGCCTCGCGCATGGATGTTTGTGATGTCCTTAGGTTAGTTAGGTTTAACTAGTTCTAAGTTCTAGGGGACTATCGACCTCAGCAGTTGAGTCCCATAGTGCTCAGAGACATTTTTACAAAGTGCTTTACGCAGAATGTATCTGACGCTGATTATTACGAATAACTGAAATAATTGTCATTGGTAAAGGCCTCACATGTGTGAAGGTATAGTATTTTTTACACTGTGGGTTCCAAACTGTAGCGCCTAGAACCTCTCGGCCACCCCGGCCGGCAATACACTAAAATTGCTACACCTAGAAGAAATGTAGATGATAAACGGGTATTCATTGGACAAATATATTGTACTAGAAGTGACATTTTCACGCAAATTGGGTGCATAGATCCTGAGAAATCAGTACCCGGAACAACCACTTGTGGTCGTAATAACGGCTTTGTTACGCTTGTGCATTGAGTCTAACAGAACTTGGATGGCATGAACAGGTACAACTGCCCATGCAGCTTCAACACGATACCACAGTTAATCAAGAGTAGCTCAAAATGGCTCTGAGCACTATGGGACTTAACAGCTGAGGCCATCAGTCCCCTAGAACTTAGAACTACTTAAACCTAACTAACCTAAAGACACCACACACATCCATGCCCGCGGCAGGATTCGAACCTGCGACCGTAGCGGTCGCGCGGTTCCAGACTGTAGTGCCTAGAACCGCTCGGCCACAACGGCCGGCATCAAGAGTAGTGACTGGCGTATTGTGACGAGCCAGTTACTCGGCCACTATTGACCAGAAATTTTCAGTTGGTGGAGAATGTGCTGGCCAGGGCAGCAGTCGAACATTTTCTGTATCCAGAAAGGCCGGTACAGAACCTGCAACATGCGGTTGTGCATTATCATGCTGAAATGTAGGGTTTCGCAGGGATCGAATGAAGGGTAGAGCCACGGGTCGTAACACTTCTAAAATGTAATGATCACTGTTCAAAGTGCCGTCAATGCGAACAAGAGGTGTCAGAGACGTTTAACAAATGGCACCCCATATCATCACGCCCGGTGATACGCCAGTGTGGCGATGAGGATTACACTCTTCCAATCCGCGTTCACCGCGATGTCGCCAAACACGGATGCGACCATCATGATGCCGTATACAGAACCTGGATTCATCCAAAAAAATGACGTTTTGCCATTCGTGCACCGAGGTTCGTCGTTCAGTACACCATCGCAGGCGCTCTTGTCTATGATGCAGCGTCAAGGATAACAGCAGCCATGGTCTCCGACCTGATAGTTCATGCTGCTGCAAACGTCGTCGAACTATTCGTGCAGATGGTTGTTATCTTGCAAACGTCTGTTGACTAAGGGATCGAGACGTGGCAGCACGATCCGTTACAGCCATGCGGATAAGACTCCTGTCATCTCGACTGCTAGTGATACGAGACCGTTGGGATCCTGCACGGCGATCCATACTACCCTCCTGAACCCACCGATTCCATATTCTGCTAACAGTCATTGGATCTCGAGCAACGCGAGCAGCAATGTCACGATACGATAAACCGCAAACGTGATAGGCTACAATCCGACCTTTATCAAAGTCGAAAACATGATCTTACGCATTCCGACTCCTAGCACGAGGCATCACAACAACTTGTCACCAGGCAACGCCGGTCAACTGCTGTTTGTGTATGAGAAATGGCATGGAAACTTTCCTCATGTCAACACGTTGTAGGTGTCGCCAACGGTGCCAACCTTGTGTGAATGCTCTGAAAAGCTAATCATTTGCATATCTCAGCATCTTCTTCCTGTCGGTTAAATATGCGTCTGTAGCACGTCATCATCGTGGTGTAGCAATTTCAATGGCGAGTAGTGTAATTTCCAAAGCTCCATGTAAACTGACTTGCACTGTTATTATTCAGTACACTGAGGAGAGAAAAGTCGTGAGACATTGATATACAGATGGCGGTAGCACCACGTACACGTCTTGTGTCTCCACTTGGTTCATGTCTTATGGTTTCTGACGTCATTGTGGCTGCACAACAGTTGGACGCGGAATGGTTATTGGAGCTAGGCGAATGAGACTTTCTTTTTCGTTACTGTTGTAAATTCCGAGATCCCGATCCACAGTGTCATGAGCGTGCTGAGAATACCAAATTTCAGGCCTTACCTCTCTCCGCGGACTACGCAGTGGACGACAGCCTTCACTTACCGACTGAGAGCAGCGGCGTTTGCTTAGACTTTTCTGTGATAACAGGCGAGCAACGCTGCGTTAAATAACCACAGAAATCAATGTGGGATGTACGACAAAAGTGTCCATTAGGAAAGTGCGGAGAAATTTGGCGTTAATGGGCTATAGTGACTGACGACTGACCCAACAGCTAACTGCACGACATCGCCTTCAGTGCCTATCCTGGGCTCGTAACCATATCGGTTGGACCGTAGACGACTGGCCTGGTCAGATAAGTCCCAATTTCAGCTGGTAAGAGCTTATGGTAGGTTTCGAGCATTCCGCAGACGGCACGAAACGATGGATCCAGGTTGTGTAGAAGACACTGTGCGAGCTGCCAGTGGCTGCGTAGTGGACTTGGCTGTATTTACATGGAATGGACCAGTTCCTATGGTCCTACTGATCCCATTATTGACCGGAAATGGTTATGTTTGGATCACTTGCAGCCATTCACGGACTTCATGTTCCAAAAGATGTGACTGGCACACAATTTTTCGTCATTGATTTAAAGGACGTTTTTGAGAGTTCGAGTGAATGATTGTCCACTCACATCGCCCGACATGAATCCCATCGAAAATTTATGGAACATAGTTGACAGGTCACTCAGCGCGCAAAATATTGCAACGGCAACAGTTTCGCTATTATGGACTGCTGTAGAGGCAGCATGAATCAATTTTTCTGCAGGGGACTTCTAATGACTTGTTGAGTCCACGGCATCTCGAGATGTTTCATTACGAGTAGAAAAGGGGATACGACATTAGGATGTATCCCATGACTTTTGTCACTTCAGTTTACTTTCGTGGTCATTAACAGCATATTCTCATAGTAACGACTCTTAGCGTAGTCGTAATGGTAAAAAGAACGCGGCCAATGGATATGAACTCAACTATTAATTAAATAGTTGAACTGACTCAAATTAGTTAAATAGTGATAGCAGAAATCTGGCACCCTTCCCTGATCAACTGTAACTGTATGTTAAGTTGGATAATTGTTGTGCATATCACAGCAGTAAGGAATGCCATGAAACACCAAAATAAAATAATTATTACAAAACATGGTTACTAGTTCACAGTGAACTATAGCACTGAGTATCTAATTAGTTAATCTAAGAGTTGTTTCCGTACCTTGGACAGATAGAAGTATTTACTCTTACCGAGCGACGTTGCAAAGTGTTTGCACACTCGAGTCTCATCGGGGGGGACGATAGTTCAAATCCCCATCAGGAATCCTGATCTATGTTCTCTCTGATTTCTCCAAATCGCTCCATACAAATTCTGTTCCTCTGAAAGGGTACAGCAGTTTTCCTTCCCCGTTGTTGAAACAATGTGAGATGTACTCCGTCTCTAGTGATCTCGATGTCGACGGGACGTTAAATTCTAACCTTCGTTCCTTTTTTTTTCACGTTTACTAGTATGTAAATGTGCCGTGAGTAGAAAACAAAAATTCAAAATTAAGCTACTTTAATGTATCAGAGCACAATTCCTGTCAAATTCATAATTACTGTTACTCAAACGACGTTTACACGACAATGTTAAAACGCACGACACAATCTGTCCAATCTGACTGTTAAAACCATTTAACTTAATCACACATAAAACAATTATGCACTCAAAATGATAATTCAACGTCGAAGTACTGCACGTCGAACTGCGAGGTGGATGCTGTAAAAATCACATCTATTAGAAACAAGATAGAAAATCTGAGAAGAAACTACGTCGGAATAACTATTAATAAACAAACTGAATCAAATTCCTTTAATAACACTGATTATGTTCTGATTTTTAGACTGGAGTATTGACTACACCGTTTAATTGGTGAGGCGCTTCAGTGAGCAAGAAAGTGACATTTAAATTGCTACTGCCATAGTCCTTGCCACAAATTTCCAATTGCATCAGGATAATGACAAACACTAACCACAAAGCTACAGTTACAATAAGCATATGTTATGTCATTTACCATTGTTGACTCGTGCTGTTGTTGTTTCAACATTCAACAGTCCTCCTTGCTATAAACGCATGTTTATTTTGGTGCGTTACTTGATAACAGTTATCAGCTCTGCAAACTGAAAAAGTTACGGAGAACACGACTATCACACGAGGAGATAAGGGAATTGTTGGAGTACTCTTCTGATTCTCAAAACCCACCTAGTGAATGTGAATCTACTAGTGATGGTAATGATAATGAGGTAGATGTCCCCAAAACTCAGAACTACAGGAAGATGATGAATAATCGCCTTATGAAGACGGAGAAGAAAAATTTAGGGGAAATCTTGTTCAATGTGACTTATTGTTTTCCCCTAATGGGAATAAAATATGGGCTACAGCTTCTGAATCTGGAATTTCTGCTATGTGGAGCAAACACGATGTGCTGAAAGAACACCAGGGAGATTCAAGTTATTCAATTGACAAGTGCGATAATGAAGAATCTTGTTTTATATTGTTCTTTGTTGTATCCCTCATTGACAAAGCGCGTATGTGAACCAACAAGGAAGGTCGAATCGTTTACGAGGAGTGGGTGCATATAGGTGCTCATGAAATGGAAGCATTTCTTGTGTTCTGATCCTGACAGGGGTTTACTAGTCAAGAACTGTCGATATCAGTGAGCTTTGGAGTCCTGAGAATGGCCGACCACTGTTGAACGAAATTATGTCTCGCAAACGCTTCCATGCTGTTGCGGTTTGACAGTGCAACAGCCCGACATAAACGTAAGTCAAGTACCAAAATGGAACCAACCATAGAAGTTCTTGAGACGTGAAAAATTAATCTTAGGTCTGCCTACATTATAAGATAGTGTATGACCATGGATCAGCAGTTGGTCACATTTCGAAATTGCTGTCCATTTCGACAATACATCCCTTCAAAACCTGGTAGATGCGGAATAAAGATCTGGGCAATCTGTAATAGTGAAACAAGCAACTGCTGGTCGATGTAAGTGTATTTCGGGAAGGGGAAGAAACCAGGGCCGTCTGACCTGGAGAGAATGTTGAGAAAATCCTGATGATCGAACTTGAAAACTATGGACGTAATATCACCTGTGATAATTTCTTACATCTCTCGATTTAGTTCGCTGTTTGTTGTCAAAAGTTCTGACACTAGTCGGTATTATCCGAAAAAAACGAAGGTGAACTGCTGGCAGATTTTATTACACTTAAAGGACGTGAAGTATACACTGCATTATTTGGTTTTCAACCAGATGTGATGATAGCATCTTATATTCCTAAGAAGAAAAAAATAAGTTGTTACCACTCGTAGCTCTTTTCATGACTAACGAACGGTGTCATCATCATAAGTAACGGAGCCGGAAGTTACAGTGACACAAAAGATGGTGTTCACACCATAGACCAGCAGACGCGATGCTGCCGTATGAAGAGAAAAACAAAGCGCTGGTTATTGGCGGTTTTCTTCAACATGTCTGACGTAAATTTAGTGAATGCATAGACAGCCCGCTCAGTTGGCCGTGCGGTCTAACCCACGGTGTCGAGGTCCGGTGACCCGGCCAGTCTGTGGATGGACTTTAGGCGGTTTTCCATCTGCCTCAGCGAATGCGAGCTGGTTCCCCTTATTCCGTCTCAGTTACACTACGTCGGCGATTGCTGCGCAAACAAGTTCTCCACGTACGCGTACACCACCATTACTCTACCACGCAAACATAGGTGTTACACTCGTCTGGTGTGAGACGTTCCCTGGGGTGTCCACAGGGGGCCGAACCGCACGATAACCCTGGGTTCGGTGTGGGGCGGCGGAGGGGTGAAGTGGACTGCGGTAGTCGTCGTGTTTTTTTGTTGTTACGGTTTTAGGGCGCAAAACTGCTACGGTCATTAGCGCCTGGTCTGTGACTTAGGAAAAGCTAAAGAAACGAAACTGGAAACCAGCAGCAATGGGAGCAAAACTCAAAAAAGTGGGGAAACCAAGAACAGAAGGAAAGCTTTAAAAACCACTATAGAAGTGGGGTTGTTTGTCCCCAAAAAGAGCTTCAAATTACTGACGTCATCTCACTGGCACTAATGAACTCGAGAAAGCGATCGGCCGATCGCGTGTCATCTGCTAAAATGGATTGTGGACCGCTGTGGCTGCGGCGGCGACGGAGCCTCTCCGTCGTTTCTAGGTCTCCGGTTAACATACAGTACAATACAATACAATGGATAGACAATTTGGATGATGCTGGCTACCAATAATAAACTCAGACGTCGAACTTTCATCAATCTAGGAAAGCAAGTAGCAGCAGGAAACAAAATGAAAAGATGTGCATATTGTGTAGAGCAGAAAGACAGAAAAAGTCAAATTACATGTTATAAGTGCACCAAACCTGTATGCTCAGAACATTCTGTTATTGTCCGTAGACCCTGCGCAAATTTGCAGTAACAATAAAAGCCAAAAGTAAAACCATAAAAATTGTGTTTCTTATAATGTAAACTTGTGATAAATAAAATTATTTTGAAAGTACTTGTACCTGAAAAGTCGTTCACACCATAAGTACTCAAAATAGTGTCAATTTATGTCAATTTGAACAACACGGGACTGACTGGTAGGCAACGGTATACAAATTTTCTGGTAAAAAGGTGGTTAAAGGAGTAGAACTAGCATTGTCTGTGATATGTTGAACGTCCACCAGAGTGCATTAGTGCTGTTCGTTTTTAGTGTTGTCACCAGGTCTAGTAGGGTACATAAGGGGCGGGAACAAGGTCAGACACTGAGTGATACTGTAAAGAACACAGGGATCCCGCGTACACGCGTGAGACGGCGTATCAGCGCCTGATAACTTGAATGGACCATCATTGTGGGCGTCATTCGGCCGGGTCGTCGAATCGTGCAACAGCCATATTCGGGTGACGTAGTGGGCAGATGTTGGGTTTCATGTGAAGTAGAGCGTGGGTACATACGTCGTCAAGATTCCACTTCACCATGTCTGACAGCCACAAAGCAGAACCGCTGTATTGTACACGTAGCACGTTCCTTCACATATGCCTCTACAATCCAAAACCAAATAATGGACTCCCTGCAACATTCTGTGTCACCCCGTAGCATTGTTAGTAAACCAGCAGGAGTCGGACTAAGAAATTTGGGCCCCATGCACAGGCTGCCATTAACACCACACAATAAACGGCTGCATTTGTTGATGTACCGTGACCGGGGAGCACGGACTGCTGATGAATGTCCTCGCGTTCTCCATGATCTGTCTATATGATTGTTTATCATGGCGAACAAATTCCCCGGATACTTTCCCGATAGAACATTTGTGTTACCGGCTCGTACTGCCTCTTAGTGGCAGTATCTAGAATATAAAGGACCAGTAACAACAGTTGAGGACCAGCTTGTTTCAGGACAGAAAATGGGCTTTATCACACCCTAGTCAACCGTACCATTTCCTGCATACGGGCCAAAGGGGGTGTAATATGATACTGATCAGTTGGCTCAGACAGCAAAGTTCTTTTTTAATTTGACTGCAAATTACGATCGCTGATATAACATCAGCACTCCCAGCACGTGAAGTTTCACTACGCTTCCTCTTCCCCTTATGTACGCTTCACGTTTGTGTCAGGCAGTGTATTTCATTGCAGATAAACCGCCACAGCTCTTACTGTTTGATTTATGTGACCAGTATTATTCACCAGATGACAGCTTCTTCAGGTATTTATTGGCATGGTGGCAATACATTGGAGGTTCAAGGCACTGCTCAGCACCACTGTCATAACAAAACTAGTTGTAGATGGTGTGAGGTTGATGGCGTCAAATAATCCGCGATTTGTAGTGGCTCTATTTCTATATTCATGCCAAACCATTTTGTCTAAAGTGTCCCTGAATCGCTGTCTAAAAGAGCGTACGAGCTGCTGTGACAGATCTGGGATAGCTCCCACACAGTACTGTTTCAGTATTTGAATATGACCAACACAGAATAAAAACTAAATGCCACGTTCAGTCATCAAGTGACCTAATTTTTGGTGGCAATTCGTGAGGCAGTTTCAGCGCACGACGTGCAGCACGCTTCTTAGAGAATGATAGAAATTATTAACTTAAGATATTCATTTGTTGATCCAGTCATACAATTTTAAATTTTTTTCTACGCTCTGGAGTCTTGTCTTTGCACTTTTCTCAATAATAGATCCTTCGATTTTAAACTCTCTCTGTCATTGTACAGTGTAACCCAAAATTCCAATAACATTTGAAAATACACTAATTTGCAAAATAATGTAGGTAAAGAGGCAAAACTCGGTATACATGCCTTAAATGACATGCGGCTTTGTTGAAACCAAAAACAAATGCAAAAACTGACCAACAGATGGCGTCTTTTTCGAGGAAAAGATGCTCTTCAACGGATGCGAAGTACGCCGATGTGCTGCAGAAGCGCATCATCCACAGCTTGGCTGGTAAATACCTGCAGGAAGGTACGACTTTTCACGTCCGTGTGATTATCGGTTGTGGGGGCATCTGAAGTCTCAAGTCTACCGCGATAGTCCAACCTCATTAGAATGAAATGATAATTAAATAAAGACCCTAAGCTGTCTACAGGCGTTGATATACATCAACGGGGACAATTGAACATGTCTGCTACGACCAGGACCCGAACCCTGGATCTCCTGCTTACAAGGCAGACGCTCTATACATCTGAGCCACCGAGGGTACAGAAGATAGTGCAACTGCATGGATTTATCCCTTGCACGCTCCCCGTGAGACTCACATTCCCAACTTAATGTCTACACACTACATTCGTAGTGCCCACTCCACTCATTACTCGCGGCAGACAATCTGACCGAGTCCCTCAAGAGTTCGGGCAATGCTTGTGCATCCGCACATAAGAAAACGGTCAATGGCCAGTTAACGTTAAACAAATATGTGAAGATGGTATCTGTTCTTTCGGACATGTCCGAAAAAAAAAAAACAGATACCATCTTCATATATACCCTTATTGGAGATTTACTGTAGACGCAGACAGACGGGGTATACAGACTCCGTCCTGGGGTTAGTAATGTTGTGAGGAAGGGCATCCAGCCACCAGCTACCACTAACATTGTCTACCCCGTAGGAAAACGCGAAAAGGCAAAAGAGGAACATGAGATATAAGAGCAATAAGAAGTAAGAAAAGCCCTCGGAAACACGGCGTTTTGCCCTAATGTTTTCATCAATTTGTTGTTCAGGTAGATCGCCAAAACAGTCATTACACAAATGCATTCACCACACCATCCTTACACAAACGACACTATAGACATAACCTAACTCACCATATTCTGTCCTTACATAGCATACATATATTATTACAGTGTTACTAATATCCATATAATAGAACAGATTTCTCCTTTAGCGCGATTTTGAATCGCAACGCTCAGTTTCAACGGTTAAAGTCGGCAACCGAGAAGCAAAGTGGCTTTTCCGCTATCGATATTCTAAGCAGTGCGTTAGTGAGTGCAGCGACTGTTTCGTTCGGTCTCCTCCTACACATCTTGAAACTTGCGAAGCCGATGGAGCAGATTCGCCTTAGGCTTGCTGGATCAGTTTATCGGTATCGGTACAACTTCTGACGAGTTCGGCGTGGAACTTGGCTGCATACCAATGTTCGACGTATTTGTTACTCCGAGCGTCGCCACGCGGCTTTAGGGATGAGTTTCACAAAGTCAGCGATACTGACTAACCTCTGCTTGGAGCAACGTGTTGTGAGTGCGTTGTGAAGACAGGTGCCTCTGCCTCCTCGCTCTGTCTGAAGCGGTTCTAACTTCGAAAATGCTGCAGCGTACAGTCCCCTCATAATAAAATGACTTGCCTTACTTTAGGGAATCACTGATTCAAGTGTAACGTTCAATATCCAAGGTAGCAGGCTAGCAGGAAGCGAACATACTACTACAGAATATTCGTTACTGCACACAGAACGTAACCACTGAAGCAGTTTATATGGGCAATAGAATGTGAAGCAGTTTATATGGGCAATAGAATGTGAAACATTTGGTAAACACTTATATACACACACAGTACTCAAACTGGAATGTTGATAGTGCGTAGCACTGGAGATCAAGTTCTATCGTCTAACTAACCTAAGACATCGAAGTAAAGTATCTAATCAATGGCCTGTAAAAGATAATTGTTTACAGCATGCCACAGTCGCGTAGAGGAAGTCGAGACGAAAAGTTTGTTACAGGACGGCTGTGATCCATCACGTCGGAATATTACCATAAACTAACCTGCAAAAACCAACTAAGATACAGTGCGTGCACTATGTGCGAGATTTTCAACATTCGTTGCCCCTGTGCCTAGGTTAATGACTCTAGAAAATAATTAATATGTCGTTTTTGCAGGAATTGTAATGGGATACGTTTTCACTAGAGGCCATGATTTTCAAGCTATTGAAGTAAAACATACAAAAGTAGCTTCCAAATACAACCCCACGTCCACATTCACATCCCACCAGCCAGGACTTTTAGTATGTAGATCATGGTCGTCGTTCCTACCACTGTAAAGAAATTTGAGACCATGCAATTTATTCGCCATATTCGTCCTTCTTCGGTCTTAAATGACTGGGCTATTACGAAACAAGTATATCGTTGACGTGAGGGCATTTTAAAGAAAGCAGGCTTTTGTAAACGTCATGCGTTAACTATAAGCCTTACAGCCACAGTAATGTAGTGGGGTCAAGGCCAGAAAACCAAACAATTTAATTGTTGATTAAATGCTAATACATTTCGCAAAATTGTGAGTTTAAAGTTACACAAACATCATTTTTCCAGTTTATAAGCGCCGGTCTACACCGATGACGTAAGATAGCCGAGTCAATGAAGACTAAAACAGGTCGAATACAGGAAATAATTCATCTAGTGGCAACCATCGGAGGATGAGTGTGGCTGAGGGTGGGCATTAGAAAGCAACTTTTGTACGTTTCTCCTGATTATTCGAAAACCACAGCATGCAGCGAAAACGTGCCCCAGTACGAAATCGACGCAAATTAAATTTCCTACAATCATGACCTGTTCACTTTTCTATAGATAGGATAGTTTACGGACAGACAGCGAAGGAACACTGAAAAGCTCGCGAACCACTGTTGTATGTTGTATGCAATTATCGTTTGTTCCCTGTATATCGTTGAATTTGCGCTGTAGTCTGTAACAGTCAAGAGGTTCACTCTTTGAACCCGAATTTCAGTCCACTAGCTGCTAGATTTACGGCGGCAACGGGTGATTAGCATTGGCCGGAGCTGTAGACTGGAAAGCAACACGGAAAAATCTCTAGGAATTGTAACTGTATCGTCAACTATCGAACTGCAAAAACTGGCTGAGTGTGGTCGCGGGACTCCATTTATCCACGAGCGGTGGAACAATCTCGTCTCTGTGATCTCGTTGGCGAGAGCCGAAAAGTGGTTCAGGTACCAACACCCTCTTTGGTGGATGACGGAACTAGCGGTGGATTTTCTTAAGCTTTCTGGGCAAAAGCGAAAATTTGTTCCACCCAGGCGGCGATTATCTGACCTCAGTGTGCTACCACGGCGTGGAGCGTCTCTCACACAGTTCGCATCATACAGCTGCGTACAAAGGCGAATCCAGGTGCGGCGCAGTGGTAAATGTAAATGTTATAAATGTCTTGTGACTAGGGCCTCCTGTCGGGTAGACCGTTTGCCGGGCGTAAGTCTTTCGATTTGAAGCCACTCTGGCGACTTCAGCGTCGATAGGGATGAAATGATGATGTTTAGGACAGCGCAACACCCAGTTCCTGAGCGGAGAAAATCTCCGACCCAGCCGGGAATCGAACCCGGGCCATTAGGATTTACATTCCGTCGTGCTGACCACTCAGCTACAGGGGGCGGACGGCACAGTGGTTAGTACACTGGACTCGCATTCGGGAGGACGACGGTTCAATCCCGCGTCCGGCCATCCTGATTTAGTATTTTCATGATTTCCCTAAATCCCTCCAGGCAAATGCCGGGACGGTTCCATTGAAAGGGCACGGCCGACTTCCTTCCCTAATCCGGTGAGACCGATGACCTTGCTATTTGGTTGTCTCCCCCAAACAACCCAAGCCACGTGAGCCGGGTGCTGTGCGTCTACAGTCTCTCAGAGAACTGCAGCTGCTTCTCAATCTTCATCCCTCCCCCTCCCCCCCCTCCGCTCCAGCCTAAAAAAAAATCATAATGTACCTTTCATACTTCACAGTGCAACGCTTTAGAAAACCTTCTCGCTATAGCAGTTCGTACTGTAATAAGTTAAGAAAACACCTACATTTATTCTAGAGAGTTTGGAGATTGCATGGTGATACAAAATTTCTTAGTTCAGCCCCCCGCCCCACCACCATCCAGACCATAATCCCGGATTCGATTCTGGCTGCGTAGCATGTGGCTACGTACGCACCGTGTACATTGAAAAACCGTAAAGAATTACTGAGCGCCGGCCGCTGTGGCCGAGTGGTTTTAGGCGCTTCAGTCTGGAACCGCACGAATGCTACGGTCGCAGGTTCGAATCCTGCCTTGGATATGGATCTGTGTGATGTCCTTAGGTTAGTTAGGTTTAAGTAGTTCTAAGTTCTAGGGGACTGATGACCTCAGATATCCCATAGTGCTCAGAGCCATTTGAACCAATTACTGAGTGATGATCAATCTGGATTCAGAAGGGGATTAGGAACAAGAGAGGCTATTCTGACACTGAAGCATCTTATCGAAAAGCAAGAACCGAAAAATAAACCAACTTATAGTACCTTCGTAGATGTGGAAAAACCATTATACAGGGTGGTTCAAAAAGAATACCACAACTTTAAAAATGTGTATTTAATGAAAGGAACATAATATAACCTTCTGTGATACATCATTACAAAGAGTATTTAAAAACGTTTTTTTTTCACTCAGAAACAAGTTCAGAGATGTTCAATATGGTCCCCTCCAGACACACGAGCAATATCAACCCGATACTCCAACTCGTTCCACACTCTCTGTAGCATATCAGGCGTAACAGTTTGGATATCTGCTGTTATTTCTCGTTTCAAATCATCAATGGTGGCTGGGAGAGGTGGCCGAAACACCATACCCTTAACATACCCCCATAAGAAAAAATCGCAGGGGGTAAGATCAGGGCTTCTTGGATGCCAGTGATGAAGTGCTCTGTCACGGGCTGCCTGGCGGCCGATCCTTCGCCTCGGGTAGTTGACGTTCAGGTAGTTACGGACAGATAAGTGCCAATGTGGTGGCGCTCCATCCTGCTGAAATATGAATTGTTGTGCTTCTTGTTCGAGCTGAGGGAACAGCCAATTCTCTAACATCTCCAGATACTGTAGTCCAGTTACAGTAGCACCTTCGAAGAAAAAGGGACCAAAAACTTTATTGGCTGAAATGGCACAGGAAACGTTCACCTTAGGCGAGTCACGTTCATACTGAGTTGTTTCCCGTTAGTGTGGAAAGTTGCTTCATCACTAAACACAATCTTTGAAACGATTCATCTGTTTCCATTTGAGCAAGTATAAAATCACAGAAATCGATTCCTTTAATTTTATCAGCTGCAGACAGTTCTTGAACCAATTTCAGACGATAAGGTTTCATAACTAACCTTTTTCGTAGGACTATGTATTCAGTTGATTGTGGAATTTGCAGCTCTCTGCTAGCTCTGCGAGTCGATTTTCCTGGGCTGCGAACAAATGTTTGCTGGATGCGTGCTACATTTTCATCACTCGTTCTCGGCCGTCCAGAACTTTTCCCTTTGCACAAACACCCATTCTCTGTAAACTCTTTATACCAACGTTTAGTACACCACCTATCAGGAGGTTTAACACCATACTTCGTTCGAAACGCACGCTGAACAACAGTCGTCGATTCACTTCTGCCGTACTCAATAACACAAAAAGCTTTCTGTTGAGCGGTCGCCATCTTAGCATCAACTGACGCTGACGCCTAGTCAACAGCGCCTCAAGCGAACAAATGTACAACTAAATTAAACTTTATAGCTCCCTTAATTCGCTGACAGGTAGTGCTTAGCTCTGCCTTTTGTCGTTGCAGAGTTTTAAATTCCTAAAGTTGTGGTATTCTTTTTGAATCACCCTGTATAATGTTAACCGGCTGAAGAAAGCAGGCGTAAGACTTGAAGGTTTGTACGTGATAGCTCATGTAAGAACGAAGTGGCTATGGCTAGGAATTCTCATCAGGATCGTGAAGTAAGATATAGCGTGCTCTCCCCCGTCTTAGACTGGGACTGCTTACTTACGGGAAGCTAGAGACAAATTTGCGAAATTTCTGAGGTGTGTATCAAAATTAATGGGCAGAAGATAGCCACGCTGCGTTATGCAGATGAGATTTCTGAAGTTGTGAAGACTAGAGATTATCTAGAGAAGGTCTTCAGCACAATGGAAAGAATTTTCTGCAGTCACTTTGCTATGAGAATGAACAAACGAAAGACTACAGTGGTGGTATACAGTAATGAAGAGGAACATGAATGTCTAACAAAAGAAATTGGCAGAGAGAAGTTAGACGTGTTAGAGGAATTTGCCTATTTGCGTAAGAGGGTCACAAGGGATGGTAGAAAGAAATTGTGAGCAGAATACAGCAGACCAAAACTGCATTTAATTTGGAAAAGAGTTTACTCATCAGTAACAATGTAAGTCTGGAAATGAGTTAAAGGGATCATGAAAGTATTTGTTTGAAGTGTGACCCACTATGTATGTGAAGCTTAGACAGCGGGAAACGAAGGGAGAAGATAGCTTGAATATCTGGCGGTTTGGTGCTGGTGAAGAATTTTTGAACATCAGATACCAATGAGGAGAAGCCGAGAATACAAGAAACCAGATTTCATTGGAGACACATCCAATAAACAACAACCTGGTAGTACATTTTTTTAGACATAATAACATTACTGGAACAATAGCAAAAGGAGCTACTGAGGGCCGGAATCGCCGGGGACGGCCAAGAATATCATACGTGTAGCAGACTACAATGACGTGCGATCGGCTACATACGCAGAAATGAATAGGAAAGCAGACAGAAGAGAAGAATGGGCCTTCTGTTGCAAACCAACCGCGCCTTGAACACTGAGGAGGAAGACTATCAACAACAAAAGCAGTTTCCAAACAAAAGGAAGTAAAAAAGGAGGATAAGAAGAAGAAGAATACACTACTGGCCTTTAAAATTGCTACACCAAGAACAAATGCAGACGATAAACGGGCATCCATTGGACAAATATATTATACTAGAACTGACATGTGATTACATGTTCACGCAATTTGGGTGCATAGATCCTGAGAAATCAGTACCCAGAACTACCACCTCTGGCCGTAGCAACGGCCTTGATACGCCTGGGCATTGAGTCAAACAGAGCTTGGATGGCATCTACAGGAGAGCTGCTCATGCAGATTCAACACGATACTACAGTTCATCAAGAGTAGTGAATGGCGTATTGTGACGAAGCAGTTGCTCAGCCACCACTGACCAGACCAATTGGTGAGAGATCTGTAGAATGTGCTGGCCACGGCAGCAGTCGAACATTTTCTGTATCTAGAAAGGCCCGTAGAGAATCTGCAACATGCGGTCGTGCATTATACTGCTGCAATGTAGGGTTTCACAGGGATCGAATGAGGGGTAGAGCCACGGGTCGTAACACATTTGAAATGTAACGTGCACTGTTCAAAGTGCCGTCAATGCGAACAAGAGGTGACCGAGACGTGTAACCAATGGCACCCCATACCAGCACGCCGGGTGATACGTCAGTATGGCGATGACGAATACACGCTTCCAATGTTCGTTCAGCGCGACGTCGCCAAACACGGATGCGACCATCATGATGCTGTAAACAGAACCTGGATTCATCCGAAAAAATGACGTTTTGCCATTCGTGCACCCAGGTTCGCCGTTGAGTACCTCATCGCAGGCGGTCCTGTCTGTGATGCAGCGTCAAGGGTAACCGCAGCCATGGTCTCCGAGCTGATAGTCCATGCTGCTGCAAACGTCGTCGAACTGTTCGTGCAGGTGGTTGTTGTTTTGCAAAAGTCCCCATCTGTTGACTCAGGGATCGAGATGTGGCTGCACGATCCATTACAGCCATGCGGATAAGATGCCTGTCACCTCGACTGCTAGTGATACGAGGCCGTTGGGATCCAGCACGGCGTTCCGTATTACCCTCCTGAACCCACCGATTCCATATTCAGCTAGCGGTCATTGGATCTAGACCAACGAGAGCTGCAATGTCGCGATACGACAAATCGCAATAGCGATATGCTACAATCCGACCTTCATCAAAGTCGGAAACGTGATGGTACGCATTTCTCCTCCTTACACGAAGCATCAGAACAACGTTTCATCAGGTAACGCCGGTCAGCTGCTGTTTGTGTATGAGAAATCAGTTGGAAACTGCCCTCATTTCAGCACGTTGTAAGAGTCGCCACCGGCGCCAACCTTGTCTGGTTGCTCTGAAAAGGTAATCATTTGCATATAACAGCATCCTCTTGCTGTCGGTTAAATTTCGCTTCTGTAGTACGTCATTTTCGTGGTGTAGCAATTTTAATGGCCATAGTGTAAATAGTTCTTCCATTAAAGGGCTCCAGATAAGTTTTCGAATCTCACCAGATCAGGATGGCTTCCATGTTCTGTTCTACTGTACCGCAGTTGTTGCCGATTGCATTCGGCGTAGCATTTCGGCGAGCCTTCCTCGCGGCATAGCGGCGGCACCATTGTCGCGGGCTGGTACGGGGAACAGGTGAGATAATATCAGCGAATTAATACGCGGGCCGGATCGATGGGATTAGCGGTGACCGCCGCGCCACCTTTGTGTGGAATACCGCGGCGGCATTAGCTGGGCGCGGAACAAAGCTTTCATTAGGACCACTTCTCGCGGAACAATCGCCGCAGACGGTCGGCGCTCGGAGACGGCGCTGCCGAGCGCGCGTCCCTTATTTGTATTTCTGCGTAATGCGGCGAGCGTTTATCACGCATTCACACGAGCACCGGGATCGCCGCGAGGACGTCTGCGGACAATTACGTTTAGCGGTGCGGCGTAATTGCGCGCTTTATTCGCGGCTCGCCGACTCGTCTGGCGTGAGCCGCGTGTGCTGCAGCCACCCCCACGCCCGCACTCGCCGTCTCGGCTCTCTTTCTCCTTAGCTCACGCGCAAACACGGGCGAAATGAAAATGAAACTGTTTGCCCGACGAGAGGGCCCCCGAGTCCCTCTTTTCATCGCGCCGGGGGTTCTCCCCTTTTACCTGGCACGTGCTCAAATTAATGCGCTGCTACGATTTGCCATTAACTTAATTAAATCCGACCTACCCTCCTGCGATGGACTATTATTAGGCAAATTATACACTCTCCGTCTGGTCGTCCTGATATTATGGAGTACGTACACGTTGCGAAACCTCATTCCACCGTCTCACATTTGGCACAGGGGATTGGCGGGCTGGTGGAGGTCCGTGGAAGTCAGTCTTACCTGTTACATCTCTGTAAGTACTCCGCAGGCCTCCGTACAGAGCATGGCGAAACGTAAATCGTGTCATTAATATCACTTTTCTTTCCTATTCTTTCACGTACTGCGCAAGAGATAAACTACTGTCGGAATTCTAAATGACTATTTACACCTCTTTTTTTAATTTTATTGAGTCATCAGTTCTTTAGTTCATTGTGGCATGCCAAAAATTTCTCCCTTGCGCCAAACTCTTCATTTTCTTCAATATCTTCAACTGCTTCAGTTACTTGCTGGACGCTACAATTTATTGGATACCTCTGCATTATCCTAGAATCATTAGCCTCTACACCTCTCTGTAATGCTATAGAACTTATTCCCTGATGTCTTAAGATATCTCCAGTCATCCTGTTCCTCTTGAAAGACAGTATTTTCCATTTGTTCTTTTCTTTGCCAATTATGTAAGGAAATTCATCATTCGTTGTTTCTAATTCATTGACCATTCATGCGGTATAACACATGCGTTTAAATACAGTTGTTAAAACTTTGAAAAGATAAAACTGAATGAAAAGTCCGTTAGTCTACAATAGCTGTAGTATTTACTCAAGTATATTAGAGACTCACGCCACCGGTTTAGTAACTTTTAAGTCTCACCAGCTGATGTATGTAATGCTATGCCATACGGTATCGGGGTGCACAACGGTCTTGCCGCAGTGGATACACCGGTTCCCGTGAGATCACCGAAGTTAAGCTCTGTCGGGCGTGATCGGCAATTGGATGGGTGACCATCCAGGCTGCTATGCGCTGTTCACATTTTTCGGGGTGCACTCAGCCTCCTGATGCCAATAGAGGAGCTACTCCACCGATTAGTAGCGGTTTCGGTCAAGAATACCATCTTAACGACCGGGAGAGCGGTGTGCTGACCCCACGCCTCTCCTATCCACATCCCCCATTGAGGATGACACGGCGGTCGGATGGTCCCGGTAGGCCACTTGTGACCTGAAGACGGAGTGCATACGGTATAGGGAGCTGTAACAAAATACAGTAGGATAACAGTTGGCGTGGCTAGGTAGAGTTCTCAGCCTTCTTTAATTGGTAAAAACCGTCATCAATGATTAAGGACTAGTCTGTGTTAAATTCAAGAGGAACTGACATCACTTGACCAGGTAAAGTATGTTCCAATTTGACTATGTCAAGCATTGGACGAAGTTACTCGTAAATGTCCGTTGTTCGACATAAGCCAACCGGAAGACATTTTAATTGGTCAAGAGATGTCAGGTCACTGTGAATTTAAATGGATCGGAGCTTCATCATTGACGATGGTTCTTACCAAGTGTAGGATGCTGAGAACTTTGCGTAGCCACGACAGCTGTTATTCTGCGTCATTTTGTAATAGCTCCCTATACCATACGGCATAGTATTACATACACCATGAGGTCCAACTTTAAGGTGGCGAAAACGGTGGTATGAGCCTATAATCACCCTAATCGGCTCCAATAAGTACAGCTATTGCGGACTATTTGACTTTTCATTCAGTTTTATATTGTAAAAGTTTTAATATTTGCATGTAAACACATGCTTTGCACTGTTCGAATAGTCAGTCAGCTATGTATAATTACTTCAGCTGTTCCTGCTCTAGTTCTAAAATATCCTATCAGTCAAATTACCTTTTCTCAAACACTTCAACTCTCCTATTTTCTGGTTTTCCAAAAGTCCATACCTCACTAACATGCAATGTTGTGCCCAAAACGGACATTCTAAGAAATCTGTTTGTTAAATTGAAGCCTATATTTTATAACAGTATAATTCCTTTGTCTAGGATGCCTAGATTCTCTGTGTTGCTCAGGTCTGTACTGCTCTGATTTTTATCTTCTCATTGTTTTCTCTGTCATGTGTTATTTTGCTTCCATGGTTCCAAAACTTCTTAACTTCGCCTCCTTCATTGTTAAGTTCTGTAACTCACTTTGCCACTCCTAGTACCTTCAATTGGGATCTTCCAAATTAGACAAGTCAGTCTGTCCAATATAGCCTGTTCCCTGAACAGTACTTAGCAAATGTTCTTGTGAGCACCTACCTGCTACTTTGTTCGGTATAGGACGTACTGCTGAGAGACCATAGTGAGTAGACTCCCCAGCTACCTTATAGAAGCCAGAGAAGCACCGCAGCGAGCGTAATGCGTTTTATTTTCCCATGTGTCAGAATACACGAAGCGGGAGGTTCTTGCAATGAATGGGAGCATTCTCAGACAGCCAAGTGTTGCATTGAGCAAGACTGTCCACTTTGCAAATGCTTCAACGAATAAACGTATTTTTGTATAACAAACTGTGTTCCGTCTGACCATTGAAGTGGAAGGTCAGTAAGTCCACCGGCAGGGGTGGCCGAGCGGTTCTAGGCACTACAGTCTGGAACCGGGCGACGGCTACGGTCGCAGGTTCGAATCCTGCCTCGGGCATGGGTGTGTGTGATGTCCTTAGGTTAGTTAGGTTTAAGTAGTTCTAAGTTCAGTCCTATAGTGCTCAGAGCCATTTGAAACATTTTTTTAACTAAGTCCTGTTGCACTGCACACGGAAAACTTAAATGTAGCAATGCATGACCAGAGACCTGCAAGTGAACTGCATACATGAGCTTTTGTGTTAATCTCATTAGCCTATTCCTCATTACTTTCGCCTTTGTTCGGTTTACTTTCAATCCAATACTAATTAGACACTTCATTCCATTCACCAGGTCCTGTAAATCTGTTTACTCTCATTGAGGATAGCAATGATATCAGCAAATCTTATAACTGTCATCCTTCTGCCTAGCATTTTAATTCCATTACTGATAGTTTATTTATGTCATTGGTTTCTCACTGTATAGCTTGAGCAGCTGGAACGAAACTGTGCATCGCAGTGTAATATTCTTTTAATCCGGCCACTTCGTTCTTGGTCTCTCATGCTTACTGGTCCCTCTTTGTTCTTATACATAAAACATGTAACCCGTATCACTCCACGGATTACATTTTTTTCTAGAATTTCAAGCATGTTTCTTTTTCTAGGTCTACAAATCCTGTGAACATGTAATAATAATGTCGTATGGACCAACGACCTAGCACAAATGTTTCAATTACTACAGGCCACTTCGGTGGCTTACGTGATCTAATGCACGTCCAGAAGCTAACCGGGCTTGACGCTGCAGAGCTTCGGTGATTGGAGGAGATTCGGTGATTTTTCATGAGCATTGGTATGCGCTTTATCAAGTGCAAAGTAAGAATAATCTCTCTGCTCCGTTTAAAATTCCGAAAGAGAAACTGACCGTATCTAAAAGACCATCACTTCTTTTCTATTATTCTGTACATTATTCTTTTCGGAAGCTTGGACGCCCGAGTTGTTAAGATCTCGCACTGATCTGTCCTCACTGTCTTCGGAATTGTGTGAATGGTATTATTCTGAAAGCCTGATGGTGCCGCTCCACCCTCATACATTCCACACACTAGCTTCAATAGTCGTTTGATTGTCAATTACCTTAATGATTTTAGAGATTCCGAAGGCATGTTATCTATCCCTTCTGATATGATCGCAAGACTCTGATTCCAATACTGGATGCCCTTCTTCATTTATGTCCTCTATAACAACGTCGTCTGCCATATGTTCCCATTCGTAGAGGCCTGCACTCTTTCCACCTATCTGGTCTCTCTTCTACGTTTATCAGTGCTATTTCCATTGCAATATTAACGTTGAATCACTCGTTTTTACTCTCATGGAAGGTTTCCATGTATTGAATCCATCCTTCCGACAAACATGTCTGTTTCGATTTCCTGTTGTAATTTCGTTTTTTCTGTCGTAATTTGCCCTTGGCTTTCCTGCACCTGCACTCGAACAACACCCCTTAACAAACAACATGTTCCAATCTGTTACATGGTTATATGAATGTTATGTACGTTGTACTCAAGAAGGGGTAGACTGTAGTTCCCCTGAAGCGTTAAAACCATCATCTTATCTTTTCTCTACTATTTTATTAATAGTGTCACGAAAATTTTCGAACCGAGGGTTACATTACGATACGTAAAGTCCGTGTCTGGACAAGAAACACTCCAATAGTTTTCCTAACAATATTTTATACCATATAGCCTGAAAGAATGAAGGGAAGTATCCAAACGGGAGAAAGAAAGTAAATGAGGCTTCACGGCCTGAGACGGCATGTGAAATTATTTCATTTGTTACAATAGCGAGTATGATAACTGTTATCACAACGTCCGTTTCATCCCCTCTGGGCTGTATAAACTATGTAATCAAAAGTATCCGGACACCTGGATGAAAATGACTTACAAGTTTGTGGCGCCCTCCATCGGTAATGCTGGAATACAATGTGGTGTTGGTCTATCCTTAGCCGTGATGACAGCTTCCAATCTTGCAGGAATACGTTCAGTCAGGTGGTGGAAGGTTTCTTGGGGAATGGCAGCCCATTCTTCATGGAGTATTGCCTGAGGAGAGGTATCGATGTCTGTTGGTGAGGGCTGACACGAAGTCGGCGTTTCAAAACATCTCAAAGGTGTTCTGCGATCGATAGATTGCATGTAACCAGCGGGTGAGGTGTGCAGGCCACACGCGAAACGCAGCTGTGTGAACGACAGTAGGATCGTTGATGCTAGCTGTAAGATACTATAACTTGCATTTAAGTTCCCAGATTATTTCTGTTTCCCTATCCTATGGGCGGCTAGTAACGATCTTAGTATGACATCTTTGAATTCGTTCCATGTCTGATGTTATACTTACTTGCTAATGACTCCAAACACTGGACGAATGTTCTGCAAGTGGTCGGACTAGGGTCTTATGTGCTATGTTTTTTTTCAGATTCACCGGACTCCTGCAAAACCCATCCAGAAAATCTAAGTTTACTATTAATCTTCCCTAATTCTCAGTTAACGTGATGATCCCATTGCATTTTACCTCTTAGGATTGCACCAAAATTTTTACAAGAATTTACAGGGGCTTTAATAACCAAAGCTTCCAATACTACTCTGGTAGAGTTCATGAAAACGTTCTCGGTAGCCTAAAGGTATGGTAAGGTATTGGACAACTGGAATCGTCGGGCCATACTCTTTGAAGACAAAACGACTGGCCAATGCCTGTCAGTTCCGAGTGGTAGACGGCTTCGATTAACAATTCTTCATACACTAGCTGCAGGCACATTACCGTCTAACGGCGATATGGTTTCAGCAAGATTGGACTATAGCCCATGCGAGCCTTTTTCAATGGTTACCCCGAGGGGCAGCTCTCCATTTCGAGTATTCTCGCGATTCAGTGACATCCGTGGCGAGATCAACTAATCTTTCAGCCCCTCATTTTTTATGTGGTGTCTTCTCAAGAACAAAGGTTTTTACGGCTCCTTGACAATACCCATGAGATGAAAGCCGCAATCCTTGAAGACGAGCCATTCCTGAAGAGCTGATTGAGAACCTAATGAGAAGCTTCCTCCAATGTATTCAGAAATGCTTCGCCAGTGATGGAATCTATTTATGTGATGTACAGTTTTTAGAAACAAACTTGTGGTTGTCTTTCAAATAATGGTACTGTGTTGTCTGTAAGTAAATATACGATAAAATACGTAACAACCAACAACCAAACGACAATTTACTACTTCTCGTGGGCTGCCCTGTATATTCCTCTAGCTAGAATTACTCATATTATAGTTTACAAGTGAGGGAATAAGGGCTCTCACGTTTCCAAAATTTAGTGGACCATCCCAGACGCTGGCGAATTTTGTACCTCCTGTGGCTCACAGTGAATTTCACAATCATAAACGCAAGTGCTGGTCTTACAGTTAACTCCGTTTTATTTAACACAAGTAAAAGAGTACGGGTGAGGAATAAACAGAACAGTCGCTACACTTACACAGCGATTAGAGCTGCGAAATCGGGGAAGACAGGTGGCTTCTCTATTGCAGTTAAAGATGACGAGGAAGAGGGCACAGACAGTTCCCCCTTTGGACTACCATCGACCAGCCAAACCGACGGAAATATGATTCGTATTTGTCATTTTCTTCTACTCTGTCATATGAGTGTTAGTATGGTTGCACGGACCATTAGATAGTCCTATGAATATCGACGTGACAAACAAGCAGAACATGCGAAACGTGTTTTGTAAACTGCTCCCATAAGTGTTGAGGGACGACCAAAAGGACAGTACAGTGAAGATGGCGAATGAACTTTGGCAACGAGCTCAAATCGAACCTCTTTTTTCTACAATGTTATTACTGGCGACGAAACTTGAGCATTTGAGTACGATTCGGAAACAAAACGCCAGAGTGCAGAATGTCACAACCCGGCGTCTCACAAACCAATTTGTATAAGTAACAATCAAATAGCCTGTGCCTCCAGGATCGACTGCAAACGCTGCCAGGTACGTGGATGTTCTCGAAAGATTGAGAAAAAATGTCCTTCGGGCTCGAAAGTTGATAATGGGTACCCAGCCGTTCCATCATGACAATGCTTCCAGCCATACAGCTCTACGTGTCCGAGGGTGCCTGGTCAAGTACAACTTGGCAACGTCGCCCCAGTTCCCACTTAAAGTCCAGAATTGAGTCCAGCAGAATTACTTTTCTTTCCGAAGCTTAAGGTCACCTTCAAAGGACACCGTTTTGATGTTATTGAGCCAATACATGTCAGCTCAGTTTCCACTTATTAAGATTAAAGGGAGTTAAACATTCATCTTGTCACTTAGGATTGTTTATCCTTCTTTCACGGATTTAAGTTTTTCTCCCTGTGATTGGCTAATATGTATCTTGGTGACCATCTTTAGTGTAATCAGTTCCTGAGGCTTTGAGAAACATCATGCAACAGTACTTATCATTACACTTATCTGGGCATGAAAGCGTCATTTATCAGTAAGTAATTCATTTCTACTCTTTGATTTATATCTTGTTTGGAAATTTATAATATAACTTTTGCCCGTCAGATACATAACCCAAGTAAGTAAATTATATCTTACTAGGATCTTTATGAGTTGTGTGAGACCTCAAGATTTTGCAATTCCCAACCGGTTCTATGTAATCGGTTGTACTTTGGTTATTACTGTTACTACATTTACATCAGTCGAAGTCTAAACGTGTATGAATGTTTTATTTATGAACAAACATTCCCGTTATTTCTTTGTGTACATTGTCGTTGTGAAATCATAAATCAGTTGAATTCCACGGTGACGATTTTATCTCTGTAGCTATACGGGAAATTTGACACCAATTCATTAGATAGAAAGAATAGCACATTATTTCTTGCAAATGAAAGAGGAGAGATATAAAAGAACATTACATCGTTATATCTACTCGATATCTACTCAAGAATAACCTTTACTCTTAAATTAAGGATATAAATGCTTATCCTGTTGAGAATGGTCTTTCAGATCATGGTGCACAGCTTGTTGCAGTACATGACATAGCTCCATGCAGTATATCAAATCAGACTTTCAAAGCAGTGCGTTCAATTAACAATATAAATATTGCAAACTTTAGGGAAAGCCTAAAGCTGCTAGACTGGGATGAAGTGTATAAGGAACCTGATGCAAACTTGAAATATAACTTATTTCACGATACATTTTTAAGGGTATTTGAAAATTGTTTTCCCAAGAAAATAGTTAAACATAATTCCAAGAAAACATATAAAAAACCTTTGCTAACTATAGGAATAAGAATATCTTGCAACCGTAAAAGAGAACTGTATCTAACAGCAAGAGGGAGTACTGACCCCAAAATTGTTCAATATTATAAAAACTATAGTGCGGTACTAAGAAAAGTTATTAAAAAGTCCAGAAGCATGTGTATCATGTCTCAGATCAGTAACTCTGATAATAAAATTAAAGCAATTTGGAATATTATTGAAAGAGAAACAGGGCCACCAAGAGCACAGGAAGACTTTAGTGCCATAAAACTGAATGACAAGTGTACTAACAAACAATCAGAAATTGAAAATATTTTCAATAATCATTTTTTTAAATGTTGTGGAGAAAACAGGATTTAGATCTTCATTAGAAGAGGCAAGGCTACTAATACAAGAGGCCATACCTGTGCAGTTTGAAAAAACTGTAATTCTACCAACCTCTCCCTCTGAAATCAGTAAAATAATAAACTCACTGAAAAGTAAAAGCTCTTACAGAATTGATGGCATTTCCTGCAAGGTACTTAAAGTTTATTCCCCACAGATAAGTAGGATTCTCAGCCACGTATGTAATAGCTCCTTGGAGCAGGGTGTTTTTCCCAATAGACTGAAATGTGCCATTGTAAAACCATTGCATAAAAAGGGGGATACGTCGGACGTCAACAACTACCACCCAATCTCTCTTCTGACAGCTCTATCAAAAATTTTTGTGAAAGTAATGTATTCAAGAGTACCCTACATATCTGTAAAAATAAAGTACTAACAAAATGTAAATTTGGTTTTCAGAAAGGCTTTTCAACAGAAAATGCTATATACGCTTTCACTGATCAAATATTAAATGCTCTGAATAACTGGACATCACCCTTCGGTATTTTTTGTGATCTCTCAAAGGCCTTTGATTGTGTAAATCATGGAATTCTTTTAATTCATACTTAACTGGAAGAATGCAGAAAGATGAAATAAGTGGTTTATGTAATGTTAAAACAACAGCTGATTCCTCAAACTAGGGGGGCTATCAAGTAGGGGTCCCACAGGGTTCGGTCTTAGGTCCTTTATTGTTCTTGATATACATTAATGACTTACAATTCCACATTGATGAAGATGCAAAGTTAGTTCTTTTTGCTGGTGATACAAGTATAGTAATAACATCCAAAAACCAAGAACTAAGTGATGTAATTGTAAATGATGTTTTTCACCTAATTATTAAGTAGTTCTCAGCAAACGGACTCTCTTTAAATTTTGATAAAACACAGTATATACAGTTCCGTACAGTAAATGGAACAACTCCAGTAATAAATATAGACTTTGAACAGAAGTCTGTAGCTAAGGTAGAATTTTCAAAATTTTTAGGTGTGTCCATTGATGAGAGGTTAAACTGGGAGCAACACATTGATGGTCTGCTGAAATGTCTGAGTTCAGCTACGTATGCTATTAGGGTTATTGCAAATTTTGGTGAGAAGAACCTCAATAAATTATCTTACTATGCCTACTTTCATTCACTGCTTTCGTATGGCATCATATTCTGGGGTAATTTATCGTTGAGTAGAAAAGTATTCATTGCTCAAAAACGTGTAATCAGAATAATTGCTGGAGCCCACCTACAGTCATCCTGCAGACATCTATTTAAGGATCTAGGGATCCTCACAGTAACTTCAAAGTATATATATTCACTTATGAAATTTGTTGTTAATAATCCAACCCAGTTAAAAAGTAATAGCAGTGTGCATAGCTATAACACAAGGAGAAAGGATGATCTTCACTATGCAGGGTTACATCTGACTTTGGCACAGAAAGCGGTAAATTATACTGCCACAAAAGTCTTTGGTCACCTACCAACAGCATCAAAAGCCTGACAGATAGCCAACTAACATTTAGAAATAAATTAAAAGAATTTCTAGATCACAACTCCTTCTACTCATTGGCTGAATTTTTAGATATAAATTAAGGAAAAAAAAAACAAAAAAACTTAAACATTAGTGTGATGCAGTATTTTGTGTAATGTAATATCTTGTACAGGCATCTTTTGTTAACCTGACACGTTCCACATCATTACGAAGTGTCGTATTCATGATCTATGGAACAAGTATTAATCTAATCTAATCTAATCTAATCTAATGTAATCGAGTGAAGTATATAACTGGTTTAGGCTTGTGTTTGCGCTGCGTGGGATTGTCATGCCCAGCACTACTCGTTCATGTCCCCGTATTCCTAATAAAAATTAGAAAATATAAACCGCTACATATGTGGCGAACAGATAAAGGGCACCGTATATATAAACGAATAAAAGCCTTCTCTTCAGTTAATATTTAACTGTTCACGTAGTCAGTTATGCTAAAGTGACTTCGTATTATCAGTTTCTGGTTACTCAACCTACAGTTAGGATATCCTTTTGATATACACTCCTGGAAATGGAAAAAAGAACACATTGACACCGGTGTGTCAGACCCACCATACTTGCTCCGGACACTGCGAGAGGGCTGTACAAGCAATGATCACACGCACGGCACAGCGGACACACCAGGTACCGCGGTGTTGGCCGTCGAATGGCGCTAGCTGCGCAGCATTTGTGCACCGCCGCCGTCAGTGCCAGCCAGTTTGCCGTGGCATACGGAGCTCCATCGCAGTCTTTAACACTGGTAGCATGCCGCGACAGCGTGGACGTGAACCGTGTGTGCAGTTGACGGACTTTGAGCGAGGGCGTATAGTGGGCATGCAGGAGGCCGGGTGGACGTACCGCCGAATTGCTCAACACGTGGGGCGGGAGGTCTCCACAGTACATCGATGTTGTCGCCAGTGGTCGGCGGAAGGTGCACGTGCCCGTCGACCTGGGACCGGACCGCAGGGACGCACGGATGCACGCCAAGACCGTAGGATCCTACGCAGTGCCGTAGGGGACCGCACCGCCACTTCCCAGCAAATTAGGGACACTGTTGCTCCTGGGGTATCGGCGAGGACCATTCGCAACCGCCTCCATGAAGATGGGCTACGGTCCCGCACACCGTTAGGCCGTCTTCCGCTCACGCCCCAACATCGTGCAGCCCGCCTCCAGTGGTGTCGCGACAGGCGTGAATGGAGGGACGAATGGAGACGTGTCGTCTTCAGCGATGAGAGTCGCTTCTGCCTTGGTGCCAATGATGGTCGTATGCGTGTTTGGCGCCGTGCAGGTGAGCGCCACAATCAGGACTGCATACGACCGAGGCACACAGGGCCAACACCCGGCATCATGGTGTGGGGAGCGATCTCCTACACTGGCCGTACACCACAGGTGATCGTCGAGGGGACACTGAATAGTGCACGGTACATCCAAACCGTCATCGAACCCATCGTTCTACCATTCCTAGACCGGCAAGGGAACTTGCTGTTCCAACAGGACAATGCACGTCCGCATGTATCCCGTGCCACCCAACGTGCTCTAGAAGGTGTAAGTCAACTACCCTGGCCAGCAAGATCTCCGGATCTGTCCCCCATTGAGCATGTTTGTGACTGGATGAAGCGTCGTCTCACGCGGTCTGCACGTCCAGCACGAACGCTGGTCCAACTGAGGCGCCAGGTGGAAATGGCATGGCAAGCCGTTCCACAGGACTACATCCAGCATCTCTACGATCGTCTCCATGGGAGAATAGCAGCCTGCATTGCTGCGAAAGGTGGATATACACTGTACTAGTGCCGACATTGTGCATGCTCTGTTGCCTGTGTCTATGTGCCTGTGGTTTTGTCAGTGTGATCATGTGATGTATCTGACCCCAGGAATGTGTCAATAAAGTTTCCCCTTCCTGGGACAATGAATTCACGGTGTTGTTATTTCAATTTCCAGGAGTGTACATTTTTATTCTGTTACGTATAAACTTTTGATTCTTCTGTAGAATCTATTAATAAGTCTATTAATAAGAATCCAGTGACTCAATCTGTCATAACTTGTGTCCTCATAGAATCACGTAGGTCTTTTGTTGAGATCTTCAACTTCTGGAAACCGATGGTAGCTCTAAAGACAATAGTTCCGATTCAGACCTTATCCGTAAAAGTTATTCGAAAAAGAAGAAAATTACACATTCCTCACAGTTACCGGAAGAGCTTAAGTATAATATAGAAACACGAGCCTCAGGTATCGTTTGTTTTGAGTTCGGCCACAGTCTGCGACCTGCTGGATTGTACGCCATTGACAGCTCCTGAGATAGCCCCTAGTAGTTGGCCAGGCATACCGAATGAATCAGTATTGCAGCTTCTTGTATGACTAGCAACCATATTTTTATACGTCTGGATTATCTCTTCTGCATATGTTTAAATGTGATACGAAGTACTACAGCTTTTAAACAGGGAGCGGGTTCGTTTTCGGGAACCATCGTAGTTTGGTTTGTTATTAATGTATATTCCGTGCCTAACATTTCGTCCTCTAGTGCTGAAGACATCATTAGAGGCTATAAGACTCAGATAGGAGATTCAGAGTTAAACAAGCTCAGCGAACCGAAATGCCTATACGTATACACGCGACGTCGGTTCGTGATATCACACCGCTGCCTAACATTACGTGTTCGTGCCAACGTATGTTAAGGAGATCACTGTGGGAAAATATTGTCACTGTTTACCTTATTTAAAACCAAATCCTCAAGAAACTGCTATCTGAGTTTATATAGCTTACGATGTCGTGTCCAGCATTACGAGGTGAAACGTGAGGCTCAGATACAACCCTTGGATTACTGCCTGGAAACGAAAAGTGTGGTAGTGTCGTGAAGTTCATATGACACAACTTTCTCTTGCTCTTACACATGTTCTGGACATTGTCAAGCTAGGGTGCGATCTAGATGAATACAGAAACAGAAGTACATCTTCAAACATCCATAGTCGCACTTGCACAGCCTTCATTGCGATGACCGATTTCAGCAAACTACGTTGCCATCATCAGATTTGTAAAACATAGATCGACATCTTAAAGTACACTGGACTGTAATACAGTTTACCATAAACGTGAGTCATAACATGGTGCACAACGTACCTTCTGCACTACATTTCACTGATTCTTGACCAAATGCTTCTTATATCATATCATGTTATATCACAGAAAGATATTTCGTGAACATGAGAACAACAGTATAACAGTATATCAGCAAGTGAAGTATAAAATAACTGTTACATAGAACAATGTACATATTGCAGTCATTATGAAGGCTCATGTTCGTACATTAGCAGAATGAAGACTGAGATTCTTATTTGGATTATTTATTGTATGTCTGCAGTGCACATTCTCGGATTGTAAGTTTGTCTTCATACGTTATATAACACGATGTATTTTTCTTTGTAACTACTACCATCGAGCTACCTAGTGGCTGGTTGTAACACATACGATGTTTAATTGAGAATCTCAGTTTTCATTCTCTTAATGGACGAACATGGGCCTTTATAATCAGTGCAATATTACTTTGTTTTATGTAATAGTAGTTTTATGCTTTGCTTCCGGATATACTGTTGTTCTCATGCTCATAAAATATCGTTCTCTTATTTGATACGATATAAGAAGTATTTGATCAGGATTCAGTGAAATGTAGCGCAGAAGGTATGTTGTATCGCATGGTATGGCCCATGTTTACGTTAAACAGTATTGAACCCTTTTAGAGTTGAAGATGTCGATCTATGTTTTACAGATCTAATGGTGGCAACGTAATTTGTTGAAACCGGTCAAAAAATAGAGGCTGTACAATAGCGAACTTGGCTACCTGAAATTGTATGTCTTACTTGTTACAAACCCAGCGTTCAAAGTCAGAGGGGTAGACTGATTACAGGACGTCCTGTCCGTCAACAAAGCAGGTCCGGAAGCAGAACGCACGGCATTTCCTGCAATGACACGAGTATTCCTAAACCAGAAAGAAAAAAAATTGTTCACATTTAACGGGGCAGATATAGGAGGGTCCAAATCACCTGAACAGTTAATGGTGGAGAGGCGTTAAAGTTTTCGCTTAAGAATGATTTCTCCACAGTTATTAGAAAAAAATCCCATTTATATGATAGGCGTAGAATATATCTGAATAGTGCTAGCACCGAGGTCTATGCGTAGCGTCTATAGATGATAATCTAAACGCTCTCAGACCTGGGTTCAAAACCTTCCACCGCTTAAATTTTGAATAAAAATCATCACCACTGGCGGCCGAGGACTTCTGATATAAGAAGTCACCCTCGTTCTGCCAGTGGCTTTGACAAGGAAGGTGGAGGAGGGGAGAGAAGTTCTGGGCACTCTCTTGGCCTTAGGGTGGGAAAGTGTCCCTGAAGGCGGAAGAGGTAGCAGTTATCGAGGGTATGAGGATGGAGAAGGCAATGGAGACCCTCCGTTAAAGACACCTAAGGCCTGTTATGAAAAAATATCACGACAATCTCTCCATTGGCAAAATATTCCGGATTAGTCCAGTATTCGGATCTCAGTGAGGGGCTACCAAGGGGGAGGTGACCATGACAATAAGACTGAATAATCAACGGAAAGATAAGGTTCTAAGAATCGGGGCGTGGAATGTCGGAAGTTTGAACGTGGTAGGAAAACTAGACAATCTGAAAAGGGAAATTCTAAGGCTCACTCTAGATATAGGCGATGTCAGTGAAGTGAAATGGAAAGAAGACAAGGGTATCTGGTCAGATGAGTATGGGATAACACAAAAAAAACAGTATAACATGGTACAATGGGAGTAGGATTCGTTATGAGTTGAAAGGTAGTACAGAGAGTGTGTTATTATGAACAGTTCAATGATGGGGCTATTTTCGTCAGAATCGACAACAGACCAACACCAAAAACGATAGCTCAGATATGTCGACGACGTAAGCTGAAGATGAAGAGATAGTGGAACTACATGAGGATACTGAACACTGAATTCAGTACGTAAAAGGAAATGAAAATGTCATAGTCATGGAGGATTGGAATGCGATTATAGGGGAAGGAGTAGAGGAAAGAGTTAGGGGAGAATTTGGCCTTAGTAGTACGAGTGAAAGAGGAGAAATAGTTCGGCAATAAATTTCAGCGAGTAGTGGTGAATACTCTGTTCAAGAACCACAAGAAGAGGAGTTATATTTGGAAAAGATCGGAAGATACAGAAGGATTTCAGTTAGATTGCATCATGGTCTGACAGAGATTCCGAAATAAGATACTGGATTGTATGGCGCACCTAGGAGGAGATAAAGACTCAAATAATAGTGTGGTAGGAATGAAAAGTAGTCTGAATTTTAAGATATTAGTCAGGAAGAATCAATACGCAAGGAAGTGAGATACGAGGATACTATGGAGTGATGAGATACGCTTCAAGTGCTCTAAGGCTATAGCTACTGCAGTAAAGATTAGCTCAGTAGGGAGTACGGTTGAAGAGGGATGGACATCTCTAAGGAGAGCAGTCACAGAAGATGGATACAAAAACTTAGGTGCAATGAAGGTAACTGCAAAGAAACCATGGGCAATAGAATAACTACTTCAGTTGATCAAATAAAGAAGGAAGTACAAACACTTTCGTAGTAATTCAGGAATACAGAAATAAAATTCACTGAGGAATGAAATACATAGGAAGTCTAGGGAAACTAAGACGAAATGGCTGCATGAACTACATGAAGAAATCGAAAAAAGAAATGGTTTTCGGAAGGACCATCTCAGTATATAGGAAAAACAAAACACCTTCAGTGATGTTAAAAGCAATGTGGTGGGATTAAGAGTGGAATGGGAATTCCACTGTTAAAAGTAAAGGAGAAAGCGGATAGGTGGAAAGAGCACATTGAAGGCCTCTAGGAGGGGTAAGATTTGTGAGATGTCACAGAAGAAGAAACAGGGACGAAATAGGACAAGGATCTAGTATTTGAATGAGATGTTTAAACAGCTTTGAAAGACTTAGGATCGAATAAGGCAGTAGGGATAGGTAACGCTCCAGAGGATTTCTAAAATCATTTGGGGAAGGGGCAACAAAACGACTATTCACAATGGCGTGTAGAATGGCGATATAGCACCTGACTTTAGGAAAATATCAGCCTCACAATTCTAAAGATTGTAAGAGCCGACAAGTGCGAGAATTATCGCTCAATCAGCTTTACAGCTCATGAATCCAAGTTTCTGACAAGAACATGATACAGAAGGATGGAAAGGAAAATTGATGATGTGTTAGATGACGAACAGTTTAGGTTTTGGAAAGGAAAAGGCAACGAGAGGCAATTCTGACGTTGCAGTTAATAATGGAACCAAGACTGAAGAAAAATCAGATCACAATCGTAGGACTTTTCGACCTAGAAGAAGCGTTTCACAAATGGAAGTAGTGCAACATGTTCGGATTTCTGAGAAAATTAGGCGTAAGCTATAGCGAAGGACAGGTAATATAAAATATGCACAAGAACAGTGAGGGACAACAAGAGTTGAAACCCAAGAACGAAGTGCACGGGTTAAAGAGAATGTAAGACACGGACGTAGCCTTTTCCCCTTACTGTTTAATCTATACATCGAAGAAGCAATGATGGAAATAAAAAAAAGATTCATGGGTAGAATTAAAATTCAAGGTGAAAGGATATCAATGACACGATTCTCTGATGCCATTACTATACTCATTCGAAGTGAAGAATAACTACATTATTTGCTGGATGGAATGAACAGGCTTATGATTACAGAATATGGTTGGACAGAAAATCGAAGAAAGACGAAAGTAATGAGGTGTAGCAGACATGAGAACAGCGAGACACTTTAACAACAGAATTGGCGATCACGAAGTAGATTAAGTTAAGGAATTCTGCTTCCTAGGCAGCAAATTAACCCATGACGGACGGAGCAGGGAAGACATAAGAAGCATACTAGCACTATCAGAAAGGGCATTCCGGACCAAGAGAAGTCTGCCCGCATCAAACATAAGTATAATGATTTCAGAAAAAAATTATGAAAATGTGCATTTGGAGAAGAGTATTGTATGTTAGTGAAACATAGGCTGTGGAAAAACCTGAACATTTCAGATCTGGTGCTACAGAAGAATGTCGAAAATTAGGTGATCTAATAAGGTAAGGAATGAGGGGTTCTCTGAAGAATCGGCAAGGAAAAGAATATACGGAAAACACTGACAAAATGGCTCTGAGCATTATGCGACTTAACTTCTCAGGTCATCAGTCACCTAGAACTTAGAACTAATTAAACCTAACTAACCTAAGGACATCGCACACATCCATGCCCGAGGCAGGATTCGAACCTGCGACCGTAGCGGTCGCTCGGTTCCAGAATGTAGCGCCTAGAACCGCACGGGCACTCTGGCCGGCGAAAACACTGACAAGAAGAAGGGACAGGATGGTAGAACTCCTGTAAAGGCAACACTAAATAACTTTCATAATACTAAAGGGAGCGTAAAAACTTAAAAGGAAAGCAGAGATTGGGACACAGCCAGCAAATAACTGGGGACGTAGATAGCAAGTGCTGCTCTGACATGATGAGGTTGGCACAGGAGAGGAAATCGTGGCGGGCCGCATCAAACCATTCACAAGACTGATGACTCAAAAAAAAAAAAAAAAAAAAAAAACACTCTGCGATATTGTTAAGCCTCCATCACTTTGTAAGATGGATTTCCGAACTGAGAATTACATATGAGAGCTCCGAAAACACTGTGCTGTTGTTATAAGTGTATGTAGCGTAGGTTTAGCATATTATTTATGTGGAAGCAGGCTATCTCCACTTTGTTGGCGTTTGGCTGCAGTCCCAATTTGGGGTAGTATGTACCCGTTACTTCTGTATCCTCCGTTCTGACTACTTCTGACTGTCCAGTTGAGCTATACCTCTTTGCAAGTACCCAGTCGTCGGCGAAACCAAAGTTACTTGATTTTATTTTCGGCATGTCTGCAATGTACAAGCTGCAGAGAAGTGGAGAAAGGACTGATCCCTGTCATAGATAGTTTTAAATTTTGGTGGGCACTTGATGTTGGATCCCATCACTCCTTTTTGGTCAGGACAACCTTGAGATCTTCTGTCCATAAGACACCTTCAGCATATCTTATGATCTGATATGTATATGTATCCGAGGTGGAATGAAATAGGAAGTAAGAATAACAACAAAATTAGAATTATGTTAATACCTTCAGCCGCTAACGGGCGTTGATATATGTCAACGGGGACAGGTGCAAACATGTGCGCCAACCGGGAGTCGAACCCGGGATCTCCTGCTTACAAGGCAGATGCTCTATCCATCTCTTTTTTCTTTCCTTTTCTTTTTTTATCAGATGTCTCTCGTTTTACCTCTTTTTGTTTTTTTCTTTTTTTCCTTTTTTTTCCTTTTTGACCTCTTCCGCTCCCATCTGAGCCACCGAGGGCACAGAGAATAGCGCGACTGCAGGGACTATCTCGCGCACGCCTCCAGCGACACCCACGTTCTCACCTTGTATGTCCACACACTACATTCATAGTGTCCTACCCAAACACACTCATTACTCGTGGAAGACATTCTTATCAATTCCCGTAAGAGTTAAGGGAATATGTGTGCATCCGCACAGAAGAAGAAGATCATGGCCGGTATTGCCAGAACTATATACTTATATGGATGTGGCGTCTATTCTTTCAGACATGTCCGAAAGAACAGACACCATATTCATATAAGTAACTAACAACAAACATTAGTCCTTGACTAATAACGCCGTACGAGCAATTACATTTTGGTTTTTAATACAGAATTCATCTGAATGATTCGCAAACGGCTTTAGACCCATAGAGACAACGTGAGAAGCAGAAAAAAAATGCTATGCAGTGCTGTGGCGAGGCGACAAGGCGTGCGCCTGAAGGCTCGTTATCTGGAATTGTTTTTGGAAATCTGTGGTAAGTTCCTACTGGACGAAACTGCTGAGTCATCGGTCCCTAGGCTTACACACTACTTAATCTAAGTTAAGCTAACTTAAGCTGAGGACAACACACACACCCATGCCCTAGGTAGGACTCGAAACTCCAATGGGCGAGCCGCACGAACCATGGCCAGACTCCCGAGACCACGCGGCTACCCCGCTTGGTTCGTTATCTGGGCAGGCAGCTGCCTCCGGTAAGATAACACCCAGCCGCAGACACCGACAGAGCCCGCCTGCCGGGCTCTCTAATGACCGGCAGGGCGCGCTGCGCTTGACGCATGGCCCCTGGCAGCGTTCCCTCGCCGTCTCCGGTAGCGGCATCCTTCACTGGCGGCGGAGTCTGCGGCTGCTGCAGCTCTAGCGGTGGTGATGTGAGAAGCGACTGGGGCGGGACCACGTGCTGCCGACGTGCGCCGCTTCTCGCCTTTTAGCTCCCTCCTCCTTTTAGCAACTACCTGCTGTCGTCCTCAGATTCAGGCATCCTCTTGTTTACCAATACGTATGAGGATCAGTTACATCATCAACCCACATTTCTGATTATCTTGAAATCTTCATGCATTCCGTAACAGTTTCTTCGCAGCGTGAGTTTCGACTGCGAAGGCTAGGACAGAAAATGTGTGTACCGTCACAAAGCAATATGAAATCGGAGCGTGTTAAGATTGTAGTAGGGTAGGCGGATGGTTGACTTCGATTTATTGGAAGATTTTTAGCGAAATGTGGTTCAGCTATTAAGGTGACCGTATATGGGACACTAATGCGACCGCTTGTTGAGTGCTGTCCGAGTGTTTGGGAACCGCAGGTCAGATTAATGGAAGATGTCGAAACAATTCAGAAGCGGACTGCTAGATTTGTTACCGGTTGGTTCGAAAAAGGCACAAATATTACGAGGTGCTCCGGGGTCTCAAATGGGAGTCACTGCATTGAAGGCGACGTTCTTTTCGAAGAGCAGTATTGAGAAAATTTATATAACTGGCATTTGAGGCTGACTGCAGAACGGCTCTACTGCCGCCAATGCACGTGTTGTATAAGTACCATGAAGATAAGATTAGTGAGATTCGTACGGGGACATATAGATAGTCATTTTTTCCCTTACTCTAGTTACGAGCGAACAGGAAAGGAAATAACTTATAGCATTACAGGGTACCCTCCGCCACTCACCATGCGATGGCTTGCGGGGTATGTACTTAGATGTAGATGTACACTTAGTGCTAAGTTCTATATCTACACCTGCCGTCCACAAAGCTCCGAGACTGGTTTTATGCCTAGCTGAAATAGACGTCACCGAAATTAATTACGGTTGCACCGTTCACTAATAACTATGAGCAACAGACCTGCATTCGACCATTGTTCTTAACAGGTAGTGTTAAGTAGTGGACGTGTGACCATAATGAATCAACATTTTTACATGACGAACTGTAATGGAGGAATAAAGTGAACGTTCCTAAATTAAGTATTCGAGACACTTTCCTGACTGTTTTGAAGGTGTTAAAAGTGTGTGCAGTATCTAGCCCGCGCACCTTGACTTCCGCACGAAAACAACGAAAGATTTAGAATCTCTGCGGCAACTTGACTGGAATGTAAAGTCATCTCGAGTGACGAGATTGAGTGTTATCAATGCAAAACTACCACAGAACGACAAAGTGCAGACGGGTCTGTGATGGTTCGCCAAGACCGAAAAAGGTACTAATGTGACTTGCTAGTCGAACAACACCGCAAAAATGATAATTTCTCAATCTGTTACATTGTTGTTTGCACGTTACCTACGTTTTACTCAAGAAGGGGCAGACTGTAGTACGCCTGAAGCGTTAAAACCACCATCTTAACTTTTCTTTACTATTTTCTTAATCGTGTCACCAAATGTTTTGGACCGAGGGGGTAAATTACGGTAAGTAATCCCTGTGTCTCGACACAAAGCATCCCACTAGTTTTCTTGAAAATATCTTATGATATACAGCCTGACAAATAGAAGTGAAGCATCCCAAACGGCAGAACGAAATGAAATGAGACTTCATAGGCTGAAATGGTAAGTGAAATAATTTCAGTTATTACGATATGGAGTATGAACCCAGTTATCATTACTATCCTCACATCCAGTCTGGACTGAATACGCTATGTGATCAAAAGTATCCGTACATCTGGCTGAAAATGACTTACAAGGTCATGGCGCCCTCCAGTGGTAATGCTGGAAATCAATCTCGTGTTGGCCCACCCTTAACCTTGATGACAGCTTCCGCTCTCACAGGCATACGTTTAATCAGATGCTAGAAGGTTTCTTGGGGAATGGGAGCCCATGCTTCACGGAATGCTGCACTGAGGAGGGATGGAACCTGCCACGAAGGATTCAGGTGGGGACTTTGTGCAGGCCAGTCCATTACAGGAATGTTATTGTCGTGCAACCACTCCGCTACAGGCCATGCATTATGAACAGGTGCACGATCGTGTGCAAAGATGCAGTCGCCATCCCCGAATTGCTCTTCAAAAGTGGGAAGCAAGAAGGTGCTTAAAACATCTATGTAAGCCTGTGCTGTGATTGTGCCACGCAAAACAACAAGCGGTGGAAGCCCCCTAAATCAAAAACACGACCACACCGTAACACCACTGCTTCCGAATTTTACTGTTGGCACTACACACCCTGACACATGACGTTCACCGGGCATTCTCCATACCTACACTGTACCATCGGATCGCCACACTGTGCACCGTGAAACTTCATTCCACACAACGTTTTTCCACTGTTCAATCGTCCAATGATTACGCTCCTTACTCCAAGCGAGGCGTCGTATGGCATTTACCGGCGTGATGTGTGGCTTATGAGCAGTCGCTCGACCATGAAATCCAAGTTTTCTCACCTCCTGCGTAGCTGTCTAGTACTTGCATAGGACTCTGATGCAGTCTGGACTTCCTGTGTGATGGTCTGCATAGATGTCTGCGTATTATACATTACGACCCTCTTCAACTGTCGGCGATCTCTGTCAGTCAACAGACGAGGTTGATCTCGACGCTTTTGTGCTGTACGTGTCTCTTCATGTTTCCACTTCACTATCACATCGGAAGCAGTGGACCTAGAGATGTTTAGCAAATTGGGAATCTCGCGTACAGACGTATGACACAAGTGACACCCGATCACCTGGCCGTGTTCGAAGTCCGTGAGTTCCGCGGAGCGCCTCATTCTGCTCTCTCACGATGTCCAATGACTACTGAGGTCACTGATATGAAGTACCTGACAGTAGGTGGCAGCACAATGCACCTAATACGAACAAAGTATGTTAGTGAGTGTCCGGATATTTTTGATCACATATTGTAGATACACTGCAAACCTGTTATAATCTTGTTTTGAGGCAAGCTGGCCCAGAACCGATGTATCTGTTCGTTGATATCCTGTTGCTGCCACTCAGATCGAATTGACATGAGGACTGGTTGTACACGTTCCAACGGGGACAGATCTTGGAATCTTATTGGTCAAGAGAGTACCTCAGTGTCACGTAGACATTTCACAGAGACACCTGCCACGTGTAGACGACCATTGTCCTGTGGAAAATTCGCACGACGATACTATCGAATGAAGGGTAGCACGCAAGAACGCAGGATATTCGTGACGTACCTTTGTGCCATCAGAACTCGTCTATCAGTAGCAGGTGTAACCTGAAATCAAACCCGATGGCTCCCTACACCATGACGGCAGGAGTGACAGCACTGTGGCTTTCCAAAATATTGTAAGAATGGGACCTCTCCCAGCTGGCTTGTATACGCGCTGAAATTTTTCTCTGCGATTCATGCAGAATGCAGTGCGATTCGTCAGTCGTCCATGCTTTCTGGTCACCGCATCACTCCAAGTGCAGTCGTTTGTTTTGTATTGACACCTACATTTTACACGTAGAATGGTAATCCCGGAGTCCTGCTGCTTCTAGTGCACGAGCAATGGTGCCGTTTACCGCATAATGCAGTGTTTCACTTGTTTTCGTGCAAATGTTAAGGGGTTATGATGTGTTTGATACACAATAAGGCGATCTTCCTTTGTGGTCCTCAGGCGGGTCGACTGTAGCCTTGAAGACGAGTATACTTGCCTTCCCGTTTCCATACAGTCCAGCACTGGTCTCCTATCACAGACAAACGCCCAGAAAATCCGGGTACTGAACGATTTGGTCAGCCGTCCAAATGGAGACCCACGACGAGGCCCTGTTCAACCTCTGTCAGGAGGGTACGCGATACCTTCGTGTCGCTGATTGCTTATTCAACATCTGAAACTGTTCACGCCCCATGTATACCCCACCACGCCTGGTAACAAAACACTGTTATTATAATTGTGAAGGTTGTTCTACGTGTCACAGAGAATTACAACTCTAATTATTTACGTTTACGAAGCTACTTTGACATCCGAAGATGTCTTCTCGATACTTCACTCTTTTATCAGGCAGCGTAGTTTGAAGAAAACGAATTGTGACCTACAGGGAGGAGTCACATGTGACCATCTACATCTACATAGATACTCCGCAAGCCACCTGACGGTGTGTGGCACCCCTTCAGAATAGTTCTCTGTTATTCCAGTTTCGAATAGCGCGTGGAAAAAACGAACACCTATATATCCCTGTGTGAGATCTGATTTCCCTTATTTTATTATAACGACCGTTTCTCCTTGTGTACGAGGGTCACTCCAAAAGGAATGCACACTATTTTTGTAAAAATACAGTTTTTATTCTACATGTGTGGAAGTCTTACAGTGTGTAGATACATCCTTCCCGCTTGTTTTCAAACTTAGTTCAACCTGTTCCCGTGAGTGGCGCCGTCACAGTGTGTCTTCAAGATGGCTGCTACACTTGATGTTCGTCAGAAGTAACGTGCTGTGATAGAAATCCTGTGCTGTGAAAACGAGACAGTGGGAAACATCCACAAGAGGTTGAAAAAGGTGATGGGGATGCTGCTGTCGATCACAGTACAGTTAGTCGGTGGGCAAGCAGGTTACATGATAAAAGCGGGCACGGCTATATTGAGGATTGTCCTCACAGCGGCAGGCCTCGTACTGCACACACTCCAGGCAATGTGCAGAGTTAACGATCTGGTGACTGCTGACAGACGCGTCACAGTGAACGAATTGTCACACTACGTTATGATAAGGGAAGGAAGTGTTTGCAGAGTACTGAAATTGTTGGCGTTAAAAAAGGTTTGTGCACTGTGGGTTCAAAGGATGTTGACAGTGGCTCACAAAGAAACAAGAAAAACGGTATGCAGCGAACTTTTGGAACAGTACGAGAATGGTGGAGATGAATTTCTTGGAAGAATTAAGACAGGTGATGAAACATGGCTCCATCAATTTTCACCAGAGACGAAGAGGCAATCAATGGAGTGGCATCATGCAAATTCACCCAAGAAAAAAAATTCAAAAACCACACCTTCTGCTGGGAAAGTTATGGCTACGGTGTTTTTCGATTCCGAAGGACTCTTGCTTGTCGACATCATGCCAAATGGAACCACCATAAATTCTGATGCATATGTGACGACACTGAAGAAACTTCAAGCTCGACTGAGCCGTGTTCGACCACATCGGCAAAAGCACGATGTTTTGCTGTTGCACGACAATGCACGGCCACATGTCAGTCAAAAAACCATGGAAGCGATCACAAAACTCGGATGGACAACACTCAAACACCCGCCTTACAGTGCTGACCTGGCTCCATGTGACTATCATCTCTTTGGGAAACTGAAAGACTCTCTTCGTGGAACAAGGTTTGAGGATGATGACTCCCTTGTGCACGCTGCTAAACAGTGGCTCCAACAGGTTGGTCCAGAAGTTTACCGTGCGGGTATACAGGCGCTGTTTCCAAGATGGCGTAAGGCTGTTGAGAGGGATGGTAATCATGTGAAGAAATGAAAATATTGTTTCTAAAGGATGTATCTACACACTGCAAGAGTTTCAAACATTTAGAAAAAAAAATGGATTTAAAAAAAAGAAAATTGTGTGCATTTATTTTGGAATAACCCTCGTAGGTCGGCGTCAACAAAATATTTTCGCATTAGGAAGAGAAATTTGGTGATTGAAATTTCATGAGAAGATCCCACTACATAACAAACACCATTGTTTAGTGGTGTCCACCACAAGTCCTGTATCATGTCCATGACACTCTCTTCCCTATTTCCCTATAATACATAACGAGCTGCTCTTCTTTAAACTTCCTTGATGTACTCCATTAATCCTATCTGTCAAAAGGATCTCGGACCGTGCAGCAGTACTCCAGAAGAGGACAGACAAGCGTGATGTAGGCAGTCTTTTTGGAAGAGCTGTTCCATTTTCTAAGTGTTCTGCAAACAAAACGCAGTCTTGTGCTCTTTCCAATTTAAACTGATCGCAATTGTAATTCCTAGGCATTTAGTTGGATTTGCGGCCTCTAGGTTTGACTGATTTATCGTGTAACCGAAGGTTGACGGATTCTTTTTAGCATTCATGGGAACGACACCTCATTATTTAGGGCCAATTTCCAGTTTTTGTACCCTTCAGATGTCATTTCTAAATCGTTATACAATTTGTTTTGATCTTCAGATGAGTTCGCTGGACGATAAACGACAGCATCATCTGCAGACGACCTGAGACGGCTGCTGAGATTGTCTCCTAGATTGTCTTTATAGATAAGGAACAGCAGATGGCCTATAACACTACCGTGACGAACGCCAGAAATCACATCTGTTTCACTCGATGACTGTCCGTCATTTACTACCAACTGTGACATCTCTGACAGAAAATCGCGATTCCGGTCACATAAAAGAGACGGTATTCCAAAAGCACGCAAATTCAGTTCAAGCTGCTTGTGAGGCACAGTGTCAAGAGCCTCTTGGAAATGAAAAAAACGGAGTCAATTTAAAACCCCTTGTCAATAGCACTCAAAACTTGTTGTGTGTATAGAGCTAGTTGTGTTTCACGAGAACGATTTTTTCTAAATATACGTTGATTGTGTGTCAACAGACCGTTCTCTTGGACGGAATTCATAAGTTCGAACACAGTATATGTTCCAAAAACCTGTAGTACATAGTCATTAACGATATGGGTCTGTAATTTAGTGGTTCAAATGGCTCTGAGGACTATGGGACTTCTGTGGTCATTGGTCCCCTAGAACTTAGAACTACTTAAACCCAACTAACCTAAGGACATCACACACATCCATGTTCGAGGCAGGATTCGAACCTGCGACCGTAGCGGTCGCGCGGTTCCAGATTGAAACGCCTAGAACCGCTCTTCCACTCAGGCCGGCTGTAATTTAGTGGATTACTAAAATTGGAAATTTCTGGTAAGGAATATGGGACCGAACTGCTGAGGTCATCGGTCCCTAGGCTTACACACGAACCGTGACAAGACGCCTTAGACCGCACGGCTACCCCATGCGGCTTTGTGGATTACTCCTACTGCCTTTCTTGAATATTGATGTGACCTCTGCCACTTTCCAGTCTTTGGGTACCGACCTTTCGTCGAACGAGTGGTTGTACATGACTGTTAAGTGTGGAGCTATTGCATCAGCCTATTGTGAAAGGAACCTAATTGGTATACAGTCCGGACCGGAAGACTTGCTTTTATTAAATGATTTAAGATACTTCAGTACTCCGAGGATATCTACTTCTAAGCTACTCATGTTGACACCTCGTCTTGCTTCTAACTCTGGAATATTTACTTCGTCTTCTTTGGCGAAGAAATTTTGGAAGGCTGTACTTAGTAATTCTGCTTTCGCAGCACTGTCATCGATAGTATTTCCATTGCTATTGCGCAAAGTAGGCATACTGTTCTGTACCGTGTCTCAGCGTACTGAGTTATCTAAACGGGAGTAGTGTTTGGAGGGAGTTCAGCCCGGAAGTACAAGGGGTGCTCCGAACCTGGACGCCGTCTTTGAAACACTTATGACGTTGTAACAAAGTAAAGTTACCAGTTTATCTTTGATTATTACTGAAGACGATAACTATATTGAACTTCCGCGAACACCATAGTTCGAAAAGTAAATCTTTCATTTGATAATTTTGTTATTTTTAAAACTTAGTGACGATATATATTGGTTGGCGCTTTATTTTAAAGTTCCATCTGGACTGCATTAATTTTTACATTTCACTTTGACCGGTTTCGGCTACTGCCATCTTCAGATAATAAAATATTCTGATGTAGTATCAACCTCAAACTAAACATGTAGGTACATATTATGTAGTATCAACGTCAAACTAAAGACTTAGATACATAGTATTTACCTACATGTTTAGTTTGACGATGATACTACATCAGAATATTTTATAGTCTGATGATGGCAGTAGCCGAAACCGGTCATAGTGAAATGTAAAATAAAGCACCATAACTATGGTTCTGGCTCTGAGCACTATCGGACTTAACATCTGTGGTCATCAGTCCCCTAGAACTTAGAACTACTTAAACCTAACTAACCTAATGAGATCACACACATCCATGCCCGAGGCAGGATTCGAACCTGCCACCGTAGCAGTCGCGCGGTTCCGGACTGAGCGCCTAGAACCGCTAGACCACCGCGGCCGGCGCCATAACTATGATCACGGACTCATTTTCAGACTTTATGTCTTCAATTGATACATTGGTTGGTTGGCTGATTCCGGAGAGATGACCAAACAGCGATGTCATCGGCCCCATCGGAATAGGGAAGGAAGTCGGCCGTGTCCTTTCGTAAGACCCTTCCCGGTATTAGCTTGAAGCGATTTACAAAAATCACGGATAACCTAAATCTGGATGACGGGACGCAGATTTGAGCTATCGTCCTCCTGAATGCGATTCCAGTGTGCTAATCACGGTGCCACCTCGTGTAGATAATTATATGTCTTAGTCTTGTACGTCTGATAATAAATGAAGATTGAACAAAATATAGTTCTGCACAAACTCTAATAAAATTGCAAATTTTTGTGAATTCCTGGAATACATTAAATACAAAATAACTTGTTGTGCTTAAAGAACAAAGACAAAATGAAATTTTGAAGTACACCATCTATCCGCCGTTCAGTAGAACGCCTTACCAGAAGTCAACAATATTGGCTAGTATAAAAATATTGGAATAGGGCCTACTCTTGACAAAGGCCCTGAATGTCCCGTTTGTACAACGGCAGGTTGTTTGTGACTGGTGCTCGAGCATAGTTGTAAGTGGTTGACAGTGGCCTAAGTACCGAGATTCCAATCGTGTATCAAAAAATAAAATCTTCCAGATCGTGTGCACGAAATAGCCCCGTTTTTCAGTCATTTGAGAGCGTATAGGTAGTGCCCGCAACCCAGCGATAGAGTAGGGCCACCTTTGCAGATGCTGAATACTGTGCCACAAGAGCTGTGTGAGCGGGGGGAGAGGGGGCGGGTAATTCATTTAAAACATCACTGGGTACGTTATGTCAAATAATAAACAATTGCACAGAATGTAGCGAGCCTGTAATCAGCTGCCAATCGAGGCGTCTGGACAGACGACGACGGGAAGTGAATGGTCTAAGGGTGCTGAGTGGAAGGCGCTGAGGCGACGAGGAAAAGTGTTTGCCTCTCGCCGGAGGTGTCGCGCTTCAGCAGAGGCGACCGCCCCAATGGCAGCGGCGCGGCGCGGCGCGGGGCGCTAACAAGAAAACTTCGCCGCCGCACTGTCTCACTGCCTGCTGACAGCCCACTGAGACGGGACGGGCAAACGCTCTGCCTTCGCTGTCACATGACCAGTGGGGGAAAAAAAGTTCTGCTCAACGAATATCCTACAAGTACTTTGGCACCACTCTTGTGAGATTTACTTATCATCGAACCTAATAACTTTCACCTGTTGTCGTTCATTTCATACAACTATAACTTTAAATATTAGTTGCTGTTCTTTTCTATGCTGCTCAGATGATTGGACGAAAACAAGAAATATCATTCAGCTTGAATACATTCCGAGGTTTCAAGATCAATTGCCGGAACAAAATATACAGGAACAATAACAGCAATTTCTCTTATTATATATTATTACTATTTACACTCATAGAATATGCGGCGTACAAGAAATGGTGTTTTGAGAGTTTTTTTTTAACTCATCTTTGTATCCGTACTACATTCGTTCCCCCTGAGTAGTTATTCTTTCCTGTAGTCATAACAGCAATTTCTCTTATTATATATTATTACTATTTACACTCATAGAATATGCGGCGTACAAGAAATGGTGTTTTGAGAGTTTTTTTTAACTCATCTTTGTATCCGTACTACATTCGTTCCCCCCGAGTAGTTATTCTTTCCTGTGGTCATCAGTCACCTAGAACTTAGAACTACTTAAACCTAACTAACCTAAGGACATCACACACATCCATGCCCGATGCAGGATTCGAACCTGTGACCGTAGCGGTCGCGTGGTTCCAGACTGAAGCGCCTAGAACCGCACGGCCACAACCGGCCGGCTTGTAGTTAGATCAAGTTGTTGCCTTTTCTTAGGTTTTTGTCTCATGTTAACTATCAATTAGACGACCACAATTTCTTTTCTTCGGTATATCAAGCTACTGGTTGCTTCATTCACTTCTTCTTTTACTGAACCAACCTACCTTATCATTTCAGTTTTAGTTTTATTGTGACTTTCACACAAAACCTGTTTAGTTAATTTCTACAGCTCCATTATTTTAGTATACTCACAGAGTTTTAGATGGCGAATAAAATTATCCGCTCTAGCTGTTAAAATACTTTTAATTAAAAGTCACTAACAGTTTCGCATCAGTAGATATGCATCCTCAGACGATGTGTACAAGAAATTAAAACACTGAAAAGTTACAGTCGTTTGAACATAGATATGTACTACCATAAAGCGACACATATCAACTCACAGGTTTCTTGAACAGTCACTGATCGGCACAGTGACTGCTCAGAGCCGAGTCCCGCCGTTCAAGATCTTGACGATGAACGACGGGACTTGGCTCTAGGCATCCACTTTGTCGCCCCACGACTGTTTAAGAAATCTGTTTAAGGAGCTTAAGAGTATTTCTGTATGACTTTTTAAGGTTGTACGCATCTATTTTCAAACGATCATAGAATTTTGCCTGCGTTTTTTAATACTCGAATAAATACTAATGTACTTCCGAATATAACTTGGATCTAAAATTTACTTCATTACTTTTCGTATTGTCTTTGGGTTTCTTCTCTGTTTGTATAAGAGGAGAATTCTAACCTCAAAAAGAAGTCATTTACTTTAGTTTTATGATTTGCTTTCTTATTTTAGCTTTACTATAAAAGTTTCATGAAATAAGATATTTCAGTCAAAATCAACAACAGAAACTACTATTATATTTTTGCTATTATAGAATAAATTATTTAAAAGTAAGGAAATTCATCCCCCCAAAGGTGTAAATGTGCTAAGCAGCCTTAGCGTCTTCTGTACTCATTGAAAGTGAAGCCGTATTATATGTGCTACAGGCCAATAACCTATTACGTATTCATTGTTCTTTAGAAATGAACTGCCTTCGCGTTATTAAATGGATTTTAGTGACATGAGAGAAAACCGGGAAAAGACAAAGATAATGTGATGTAGCAGAAATGAGAATAGCAAGAAGCTTAACATCAAAATAGGGTATCACGAAGTAGAAGAAGTTCAGGAATTCTGTTACCTTGGAAGCAAAGTTATCCATGATGTACGAAGAAAGCAGGACATAAAAAACAGAGTAACAAACGCAAAGAGTACATTCCTGGCCAATAAATGTGTAATGGAATCAAACACTGGCATTAATTTCAGCAAGAATTTTCTGAGCACTACATTGTATGGTAGTGAATCGTGGACAGTGGGAAAACCGACAAAGAAGAGAATCGAAGCGTTTGAGATGTGGTGCTACAGAAGGATGCTCTAAATCAGGTAGACTCATTATATAAGGAACGAGGTTCTGCGTAGAATCGGCGATGGAAGTGAGATATGTAAACAATGGCAAGAAGAATGGACAGTAGGATAGATACGCCATAGAGTAACTTTTATGGTACTAGAGAGAACTATTGAGGATAACAACCATAGAGGAAGACAGTGATTTAAATTTATCCAACAAATAATTGAGGATGTAAGGTGCAAGTTCTGCAGTAAGTAACGGCTACTAATAGCTTGTATTCTGTTCAAGAATCATAAGAGAAGGAGATATACTTGGAGACGTAGGGGATATACAGGAATATTTCAGTTAAATTACGTCATTGTCAATCAGAGATTCCGAAATCTTATAAAGGACTTTAAGGCGTACCCAGTGGCAGGTATACACTCAGATCACGATTTACTTATGAGCAAGAATAGCCTGAAGATTAAGAGCCTAGTCATGAAGAATCAGTGCACAAAGAAGTGGGACACGGAAGTACTAAAGAATAACGAGATAAGCTTGAAGTTCTCTGAGGCTATAAATACCGCAATACTGAATTCTCAAAAGGTAGCTCAGTTGGAATGAGAAATGGAGATCTTTAAAAATGGCAATCACAGAAGTTGAAAGGAAAAACATAGGTACAAAGAAGGTAACAGCGATGACCCATGGTAACAGAAGAAATACTTCTTCTGACCGATGAAAGAAGGAAGTACAAAATGGTTCAGGAAAATTAAGAAATACAGAAATAAAATTCGCCGAGGAATGAAATAAAAAGGAAGTGCATGGAAGCTTTGGCGAAATGGCTACATGAAAAAATGCGATAAAAAATAAATGATCGTTTCAAGGACGGACTCAGCATATAGAGATGTAAAATCAGCCTTGAGTGAAATCAAAAGCAAGGGCCGTAAAATTAAGAGTGCAATGAGACTTTCACTGTTAAATGTAGAGGAAAGAGAGAGGATAGACTGAAAGAGTACATTGAGGGCCTCTGTGAGTAGGAGGACTTATATGATGACTTAATAGATGAAGAAACAGGATTAGATAGGGAAGAGATCCGGTATTAGAACCAGAATTAAGAAGAGATTTGGAAGACTTAAATAACGCAGAAGGAGTAGATAAAATTCCATCAGAATTATTGAAATCACTGGGAGAAGTAGCAACAAAACGACTATCCACGTTAGTGTGTAAAATATACGAGACTGATCATATACGATCAGGGCTACCGGAAAATATCATCCACGCAATTGGCTCAAATGGTTCTGAGCACTATGGGAATTAACATCTGTGGTCATCAGTCCCCTAGAACTTAGAACTACTTAAACCTAACTAACCTAAGGACATCACACACATCCATGCCCGAGGCAGGATTCGAACCTGCGACCGTAGCACTCGCGCGGTTCCGGACTGAGCGCCTAGAACCATCATCCATGCAATTCCCAAGATTGAAACTGACGTAAAGTGCGAATATAATCGCAAAATCAGATTAACAGTTCATGCATCAAAGTTTCTGACAAGACTAAAATGCAGAAGAACGGAGAAGAAAATTGAGGATGTATTAGATGACGATCAGTTTTGATTTAGGAAAGGTAAAGGCATCAGAAAGGCAGTTCTGACGTTGCAATTGACAATGGAAGCGAGGCTAAAGAAACAGCCGAGAGGGAACAATGGCAGTAAGAGACCTAGAACAAAGTTCACGGATTAGAAAGATGTAAGACAGGGCTCTAGTCTTTCGTCACTGCTGTTCAATCTGTGCGTCGAAGAAGCAATCCCCAAAGCGTTCAAGAGAGAAATTAAAAATGAAGGTGAAAGGATATTAATGTTAAGATTCGCTGTTGATAGTGTTATCATCAGCTAAGTTAAAGAAGAATTATAGAAAATGGCTCTGAGAACTATGGGACTTAACATATGAGGTCATCAGTCCACTAGAACTTAGAACTACTTAAACCTAACTAACATCACACATATCCATGCCCGAGGCAGGATTCGAACCTGCGACCGTAGCAGTCGCGCGGTTCCAGTCTAAAGCGGCTAGAACCGCTCGGCCACAGTGGGCGGCGAAGAAAGAAATGTTTAACTGGACGAAGAATCTAATGAGTACCGAGTATGGAGCGAGAGTAAATCGGAGAAAAACGAAAGTCAGCGAGAAACTTAACATCACATTTGGTTATCAGGAAGTAGATGACGCTAAGGAATTCGGCTACCTAGGCAGCAAAACAACCCATCACTGGAGGAGCAGGGAGGACATAAAAAGCCGAATAATACTGGCAAAATGTGCATTCCAGTCCCAGAGAGCTCTACTAGTATCAACCATTGGCCTTAATTTGAGGAAGAAATTTCTTAGAATGTACGTTTGGAGCGCAGCATTGTGTGGCAGTGAGACATGGACTGTGGGAAAACCAGAACAGAAGAGAATCAAATCGCTTGAGATGTGGGAGGTGCTACAGGAAGATGTCGAAAATCTTGTGACCTGATACTATAATGAATGAAAAATTTGTTTGCCGAATCTACAAAGGAAAAAAGATATGGGAAACACTGATAAAGAGATGGGACAGGATGGTAGGACATCTGTTAAGACTACACGGAATGACTTCTAAGTTACCTGAGGGAGTGTTAGAGGTAAAAACTGTAGAGGAAGATAGAGATTGGAATACATTTAGTCAAATAACTGAGGGCGCAAGGTGCAAGTACTACTCTGAGATGAGGAAATTGGCACAGGAGTGGAATTCTTGGCGGCCGCATCAAACGAGTAAGAAGACTGATGACTCAAAAAAGAAAGAAAAATGTAGGGTAGATTTTCGAAGAAACCAGTAATAGCCACCGAAAAAACTAAGACACTCTGGCTGCCTTGCAGTAGATGTATGATTTGCAACACGTAATTGATGAGTCTCTACTGCTGACAAGTCTTGGCCATTAGGTGGTGTGCGTGTGACTGTCGGTTGAACGGTATCAGCGACGACACCTGGATATGAGTGTTATCCCTTACAATATAGTCGGTTTCATAGTCGACCGGAATACAGGTCAGTGCCAATCATGTTTCTGAGACTTTACAAAGAGTACTTCGAGCATTAAACATTATTATTTGACTGATAACTAAATGTTTATTGAAAGAACAAATATTAAAAGAAATAGAAAGACATTTAGCTACTTAGCCAAAAGCCTTCGCTCAGAGCGACGCATAAAACTGCATGTCCTGAATGGGGCGCACTAAAGCAGGTGGGGAGTAGTTGGTTTGAGATCTCTGGTACCGTCCAGCGAGATGATATTTTCCCACATATAAGATCATGCAAGGCGCCGAAACAGAGTCGGCCCAATCAGGCGTATGGAGGATGTGGTACAGATGGTTCCGTGGGGCTCTGGACGAGTTTCCGTGTCTTGACGAGTGACCATTCGCTCAGGTTACAGTGAAGATGAATCAGAACTCTTATTTCGACATTACTGATGTCAACATGTGGCCCCTCTTTGTCGACTGTTTGGGATATTCAAATAAAACAGGAGTCAAGTAGATTAGAAATCGTAGTAGTTTATTCAGGAACAATTAAAGGGAAAACTTACGCCACAGGATACGATGCAATACTGATAAATGAGGTAACACTATCTGGTCACTCTGGGAAGGTTTGTCATGAAGCCCTAGCGCCGTGATGTGTAGCACGAGGACTGTGTCTACAAATCGGCGTGCTCTATGATAACGTCCGTCCAGCTATGACGATGTTCGGCGCTGGTTGGGAGTACGCTCTGACTGATGGAGTAACTCCGCGCTGAATCTTCGGTCGTCGATACTGGAACTTCACTCAGTTTCTCGGCTTTCCGAAACTGTTGTTCTCCCATTCACGTGGACAATGCGGTCTTTTGATTTGACATTTTTTTAAGCTGCTTTCACAGGAGTGAGGAACTGTAGCAGGCGTGAGGGATCCACGATATTGTTGAGTGGTCCGGTTGTAAAGGTATAGAGCGAGGCGGAGAGCGCGATTCTGAAGAGACTGGAGCTCCTTCTTGTGTTCTTCGGCTGACTTCCCCCAGACCTACCCAACGACAGGGTGAAGCAGCGCCTTATACTGTGTAACATGCAGTATTTGAGAATGAGAACATAATATTCAACTTGGTTTACACCTTTGAAACCTTTTCTCGTTTACTACCACGCAAAATAATAAGAGGAAAAAAATTCACCGCTAACTTCATTTCGCTGTTCATGCAGTAACACTGCCACAACGAGAATGAACTTTTAATTTATTTTTCCCTCATTACAAACTTAAGTCGCCAACGGCCTTGCCGCGGTGGTAACACTAGTTCCCATCAGATCACCGAAGTTAAGCCGCCGGGTTGGGCTAGCCGTTGGATGGGTGGGCATACGGTCTGCCGAGCGCTGTTGGCAAGCGGGGTGCACTCAGCCCTTGTGAGGCAAACTGAGGAGCTACTTGAGTGATGTCGTACACTGATATATCGCCGGGAGAACAGTGTGCTTACCACATGCCCCTCCGTATCCGCATCCAGTGACGTAGCTAAGTCTCAGGAACGTTTAATGGATAGTAAAATTGTTCCAATATAGTTGTATTTGATTTATGATCTTTTCGTCCGAAAAAAAAAAAATCCGTCGGTCATTTTTGCAGGTGTTCTTTCCAGTGTGACCTCCTGGAGCATGCTGGTCCAAGCACAGTGAATTTTCGAATACTCTGAGGATAATTTAGTACAAACCAAAGGGGAAATAAGAAATTTATGACAATAGTTTATTGTTTAGTATTTTGATATAAAAAACTTGAACTCAAAGCGTAGCACTTCTCTAGCGTCACAAGAAGAACTATGAAGGGCGTTTCTGTGGTGGGACCTCCCTTACAATACTAAGAGTTAGTGACACTGCGACATCATCAGTGCGTGTAAATACGTATAAACTCCTTTCAAGGTTGGCTTCCTTAAGTTGACAGTATGTAGATTTCTTAAGAGTTTTAGCCTCTGCTGCCCGTTAGATTATACTAATTGACGACATCCATTAGCAACTTGTTAGATGATGTCGTTACCAATAATTGGTGCAGGCCTATGTCAGACCCTTCAAACGAAGTTACAAATGACTGAGCACTGTGCGACTTAACTTCTGAGGTCATCAGTCCCCTAGAACTTAGAACTAATTAAACCTAACTAACCTAAGGACATCACACACGTCCATGCCCGAGGCAGGATTCGAACCTGCGACCGTAGCGGTCGCTCGGCTCCAGACTGTAGCGCCTAGAACCGTACGCCACTCCGGCCGGCACGAAGTTACAGTCAGAGTCAATAATCTATCAGTGACTTAACGACTTTTGCAGCAATATCTATAATAAATGCTACCTTTAAGGCTTATAGAGGGCATACTGAAAGGTAATGCCTCCGAATTTTTTTGCGAAAGCACTTAAAGTTTTTTAAATAAAATAAACGTTATTAAAATTCCACTACTTTATCGTGCATGTGTACATATCTGCAGCCCTCAGCCACAGAGAACTATGAATTCGTGGCTGTGTGTAACTAAACTACACTATATGATCAAAAGTATCCGAACACCCCAAAAACATACTTCTTTCTTATTAGGTGCATTGTGCTGCCACATACTGCCAAGAACTCCGTATCAGCAGACCCAGTAGTCATTAGACATCATGAGAGAGCAGCATGCGGCGCCTCGCCGAACTCACAGACTTCGAGCGTGGTCAGGTGATTGAGTGTCACTTGTGTCATACGTCTGTACGCGAATTTTCCACACTCCTAAACACCCCTAGGTCCACCTTTTCCGATGTGATAGAGAAGTGGAAACTTGAAGAACAAAAGTGTACAGGCCAACCTCGTCTGTTGACTGACAGAGACTGTCGACAGTTGAAGAGGGTCGTAATGTGTAATAGGCAGACATGTATCCATATCATCACATAGGAATTCCAAATTGGATCAGGATCCACTGCAAGTACTATGACAGTTAGGCGGGAGGTGAGAAAACTGGGATTTCATGGTCGAGTGGCTGCTCATAAGCCGCACATCACGCCGGTAAATGCCAAACGACGCCTCGCTTGGTGTAAGGAGCGTAAACATTGGACGACTGAACAGTGGAAAAACTTTGTGTGGAGTGACGGATCAAGGTACACAATGTGGCGATCCGATGGCAGGGTGCGGGTATGGCGAATACCCGGTGAACGTGTGTAGTGCCAACAATAAAACTCGGAGGCGGTAGTGTTATGTTGTGGTCGTGTTTCTCATGGAGGGGGTTTGCACCCCTTGTTGTTTTGCGTGGTACTATGACAGCACAGGTTTATATTTTTTTAAGCACCTTCTTGATTCCCACTGTTGAAGGGCAATTTGTCGATGGCGATTGCATCTTTCAACACGATCGAGCACCTGTACACGATCGAGCATCTGTTCATAATGCACGGCCTGTGGGGGAGTGGCTCCACAACAATAACTTTCCTGTAATGGACAGGCCTGCACAGAGACCTGACCTGAATCCTATAGAACACTTTTGGGATGTTTTGGAACGCCGACTTCGTGCCAGACCTCATTAACTGACATCGACACATTTCCTCAGTGCAGCACTCCGTGAAGAATGTGTTGTCATTCCCCAAGAAACCTTCCAGCACCGGATTGAACGTATGCTTGCGAGAGTGGAAGCTGTTATCAAGGCTGAGGGTGGGCCAACACCATACTGAATTCTAGCATTACCGATGGAAAGCCCCCTTAACTTGCTGGTAATTTCCAGCCAGGTGTCCGGATACTTTTGATCACATAGTGTATGTCGGTGCACGAGAAACAGCATGCTGTAATCGAGTATCGCATTCAAAGAGCCCGTCCACACATGGAGCACCTTCTACGTAAGCATGAAAATGCTAGAGCACGGACGAGCGTGGCGACATTTGCAACAATCCGATCCCTTGAGTTCGTCGCCATCGTTCGTCCTCCATACAGTCTCGACTTTTTCCTCAACTGATTTTCACCTGTTTCCAAAGCGGTGGAAGCTGAGGTAAGGACAAAGTCTAACATTCTATAGTGACAGTAACAACAAACTGGTCTCTCTTTGGGAGAAATATGTTCGTCGCCAGGGTGACTTCATGTAGGCCTGAAAGATAAAGATGTAGAACTTTATTAACATTTGTTTTATTTAAGAAAAAGCCTTTAGAATTTCCCGATAAATAATTCGGTGGGTTCACCTTTTAAATTCTTTCACGAGGAGAAGTGTGTATATTCGTCATGCTACAGGCCATTGAATAATCATAATGTACGCAGTAGCCGGGGAATAACCAAAATGTACATAGTAGCCGAATCAAATTAACATTATATATATATACATACAAAACATTTAGAGACTTAGGACGTCCTCGTTGGAGGACTGTCTACTTCAGCTTACAGTGTTTTCATCTGTCAAGAGAACCCCACCGAATGGTTCTCCTTGAGTTTCATCGTACTTGTAAGATTTGATGCTCACTGCCCGGATATCAGTTTCTTCAGAGAGTATGACGTAACTCTAAAAGTCTGTAACTGAGGCGTAACATGGGGACCAGCCCAGTGTCCACCTAGTGGGATGTGGAAAACTACCTAAAAGCCACATCCAGCCTGGCCGACACACCGGCCCTCGTCGTTAATCCGCTGGGAGGATTCGATCTGAGGCTGACGCGCCTACCAGAGTTCAGGAAACAGCGCATTAGAGCCCTCGGACAACCTGGCTATTGAAGATTTAACGCAAATTGTGATAGTGAAAACAGCGAAACAATGAATCCATAAAACAAAATGTGACAGTTTACACACAGATCAAAATAAATCTGCTTATTCCTTTCACCACGACAGTTATCCATTGAAAGCATTATCATCATCATCATTATTATTATTATTATTTCTTTTAACCTGTGATATCTTGCTCATCCTTCAGGAAGCCTCGGTGGATAGTATGCCATACACACTAGGATCTTTCGTAAAAGCGTTACAGTGTGACCGCATTTCCAGTCCACTGAATGCTTTCTTGTATGCGACAATACCAAGGTTGTCACTATCTACGCTTAACAGTATCAATTCTAATATCTTCAACTTTTTAGTGGTGCTAATTTATTCATGTTCAGAGAAAGCGGAACACACTAGAGATAGTACGTTCATATTCCAAAAACGTGTACATCACTAACTTCCGCAGAAATGATGAGAATTTCAGTCACCTGTGTTCAGCATGCGTCATGTTGCCTAGTAGGCATTGTGTCCTCCATGGGCCCTGATAATTTGTTCCATGCGTGATGGCACCGACGCGTATAATGCGCGAATGGCGTCCTGTGCTATAGCCATCCACGACGCATTCACCTCGTTCCAAATTTCATCTCTTGTGGTTGGCACTGGGTCATAGTCCTGCAACAGTCGTTTCGCCATACACCACAGATCTTCCCTTGGCGACAAGTCTGGTTATCAGGAGAGCCAGGACAAAAAGTTGACATCCTGCGACACCAATGAGTCACGTGTTAGTGTAGAAACATGTGGTTGTGCATTGTTCTGCTGAAAAATGGCTTCTGGGGTGCTGTGCAAAAAGGGTATGGCTACAAGGTGCAGGATGTGATTCACGTAGGTCCCACTGGTCACAGTTCCCTGGGCATGCACCAACCGTGATCTGTGGTTGTACAGAACAGCACCTCACATCATAAGGCCTTGAGTTGGCGATGTATATCGTGTGCGAATGCAGTCACTGTGGTGCCACAAAAATTCGGCCATCATTTTCAAACAAACAGAACGTTGATTCGTCCAAAAACACCGATGTCATACCTGGCCCCTGTGACGTCGTTCGATACACCATTGAAGTCTAGCAGTTTCCGCACATTCGGAAAAGGAAGGCGATGAAGTGTACGACGCACTTAACCCATGCCGTCATAAATGTCGACCGATTGTCACCCCTGACAGTGTACGATGTGTTCCACTGTTCCACTGTTACACCTGAGCCGAAGAGGACGCAGATCTGTCCTGAAATGCCATTCGGGTGTGATATCGATCTTCTTGGGGGTGGTCTGGGTGGTGCGTCCCGACCCATCTAGCCGTGTTCTACGGCCTCCCGTGATCCATTCGGCACACACCCGTTGCAGTGTGTAAACACTTTGTCCCACGCGAGCAGAAATTTCCCGGATGGGTACATCACATTCTCTCACTCCAATAATGCGCCCTCTTTCAAACTCTCTGAATTGACGGTACTGTTCGCGCATACGTCTGCGAGGCATTCTGCACGTCTGCTCAAGTCACACTGATCCATTACTTCGGCTTATAGGTACAACAAGAGCCGCACTCACATCATACTGGTAGATGATTTTGCGCCTCGATATCGACATTGAACGAAAACCTACGGGCTGGCATGGTTCAAATGCTTATCTCCTAAGCAGAACATACCAATGTACATATCCTGTGGTAATGAACGTCCAACCTCTGGTCGTTCAAGATGTTCGGTTTCCGCGAACATTAGTGTTTCTCCGATGCTTTATCGAAGTCAAAAAACTTTCCTCTCATTTCTAGAGTTTTAAAAATCCGCGTAGGCCTTGCACTTGTAATAACTGAGACAACGCCAGCTTGAACTCGACACCTTGATTTTTTTCAGCTCTTCTAGATCAGAGAAAAATCCCTGTCGGAAGAAGAGAAGCTGTGATCGATTCCTTTAAACACTCCTGATATGACCAGAAAAGTGTAGAGAGATAACATCAAGCTGTTTAATATTTGCCCGCACTCCAGACACACAGCTTCTTTTGTGTGTTAGAGGACCATCAGAGTCACTAACAACTTGAAGCAGACAAGATTCAATCACGTTTTCACATCTAGAGTACTTTCCCTCATCCCAAACACACGTAATCCCATCTCCAGTATCACAAAGAAGAATGTTGAAATTGTGTAAACTAAGTTCAAAATGAGATTAGGTAGCTGGAATACTTCCTCTAAGTCCATGGTTACAGCTTACGTATTGCTCTCAGACAATGGTTAGGTAATACTGCAACTTCTCATGACGTTGAAAGTTACGTCAGATTTTCTATGGTGTAATTAACGATATTTACAAAACGAAAGTTGAAGATAGTCATCGTGGAAAACTCTGGAATAAATCATGTATGATACCTTACCTTTTAGGGTAATTGTTCTGAAATACCTTTTCAGCCTATGAATATTTAAATCACAACTCAAATACTCGTCCCCTGATTTCAGTCTGTTATAATGATTTAGCTTTCTAGGTATGGAACTAATATGTTCTTCAGTTTGTTCCATATCGGATAGCAAGAATTTGGAATGGGTTCTTCCCCCATTTATTCCTTTGTATACAATTTTCCTTCTTCTTTCCTCTTCACCAGGTTTACAATAAGCTTTGAAGGGATTAGAATAATGTCCATAACAGTCTTCTTGCATACCCTGCAATATTCCCCGTTTTCGTCTGGAACAGTGAAGATTACCGAACATTGTCTTCGACCCTTGGTGAGATCAGTATATGAGCGATGTCGACGTCTTTCATTTAGCAGTAACTGCAATGAGCGTAGTAAACAGCTACCTGACTGTGCGTATCTTACTTGCAAATGCATGAAAGGGAACCTTCTTCATATTAAAAGTGGGGATCATGCACTCACACCGGCAGCTACATATAACCCGAACTCAAAAGCTCTGTGATTTTACGGAACCTGACAAATGCGTGGGTTGACATGGCATTATTACAGTTTCAGAAGACTTATTCTTGCATTAGCTTCTGCACTTGAATCTAAGCATACAGAAATGCAACTGCTGGAAAACAACTTATCAGAGTAGTTACCCTACAGTTGGCCGACTTTTGTCATTGAAGTGCACATTCTCTTAGTTTTCTCTGAACAGAATAACAGGAAATATATCCACCCCTTCAAATTACCTCTTCCTCATTGAAATACATGATTTTTAAAAAGGAATGGCCTGATTTTCGACGGTAATAATTACGAAACATGGGACGCGAAGGAAAGGAAATATGTTTGTTTTAACGAGCGTTTGCTAGAGTTTCAGAAAATCAATTAATGTCAGTCACTGTGTCTCCTAAGTTTGCACTCAGTCACAAGTAAGATGGTGGCTGCTTAACAGAAAGTGTTCAGTTTGCTAGGTTTGCAAAATGTGAGTCAGTGATTTTGGATCGGCGTGGTTCTCGTCAGTGTTTTGGCATTGGTACGCCTGCACCCAAGAATGCATGTGTATGCAGAGACCTGGCAGTGCCACATACGACTGTCTGGTGAGTGTTAAGACGTCGTTTATTATATAAACCGTACAGACTACTATTAGTGCCAGACCTTCAAGTCGGTGATAAAAGGAAATGGATTGACTTGAGCAATGCGCTACTAGAGGATATGGAAGACGATTCATTTTCATCACAGTTAATCTTCGGTGATGAAGAAACTTTTCATGTAAGTGGTAAAGTAAACCAACATAACACGCGTATATGAAGCGTCCAGAACTCTCATGACATTATTGAGATAGAAAAAAAATCACCTAAAGAAAGTTTTGTGGCGGTGTTCGTAGCGACAAACAATTCGCTGTAGAAACGGCTTACGAAGTCACCGCCACACTTTTAATAGCGGGCCGACCGGTCCGCTGGAACAGTGAACAGAAAGATGAAAACACAAACACTCTGATTAAATAGAAGTCGGTACTTATCTTGATTCACGAAGATACAGAAATACAGTAGTGAACTCCGTGTCTACAGAAATCTGTCTAGTTCGAGTCGGAGCGGCTAGGTCAGCGTCGGCTGACGACAAACAACAACTCTGCTGCGACGAACACACAACTGACTAGCAAGTACACAATTCGGTGGCGAGTATACAACTGAGCGGCGAATACAGAACTGTCCTAGCGCTCGCGACTCCAGCGCTTAAGAAGCCAGAAGCCAGCGGTGGCGCGCGCAGACTTGCGGCGATTTCCTGTCTCGCTGGCGCTCCTTATGCGGACGGCGTCCGGACTTTGATGCTGCCAACCTTTTGGCAGCGGGCTCGGGTGGCATTACTGGTTAGGATATAACACTCCTCCCCCCCAAATCGCCGCACCGTCGTTGAATAATGACGTGGCGAGCGTCGACGGCGGGGGAGGGGTCTGGCCGCAGGCGTAGCAGAAGCGACCGGGGCGGAGACTGTTGTCGGTGGCAGTCCCCGGTCCGCACCCCAGCATTAGCTGCGCGGGGCCTCGGGAAACACCGACTGAAAACCGAGGTCAGGGTGCACGCCTGTGACCACGGGCGCAGCTTCTGGTACTGGACGCGACGGGGCGTCGGGACCCACGAAGAGAGGCAGCGTCTCCTGACGCTGCGTCGACGGCTGCTGAGTGGGCGCCGGACAAGGCGCTGCGGTGTCAGACTCCTTGGGGGTGCCCAAGGAAAGCGGCTGCAGGACAGGCTGCACAGCCACCGCTTGGGAAGGCGGCCCGGCTGAGGGGTCGACGTCCATTAGCTCCGAAGGCGGTGGCGACTGAAGAGGGACCGCAGGCGCCGGAGCGACCACCTGGGGCGCTCCCGGATGAAGCTGCGCGGGAGGCATCAACGGGACGGGCTGTCGGCGTGGTAGCGACGGCTGCTGCTGCTGCCCTGGGGGCGGCAGCGAAGTCGGAAGGCGCGGCTGGAACCCGCCGCGGACCAAATCTGTGGACAAAGAACGAGCGGCAGAATCCGGGCGGCCAGCGCGGCGCAACTGGTTCTGATGCCTCCTGTGCACCCCAGTAGCACCTTGAACAGTATAAAAACCGCGACCCTGGACACGTATCATGGTACCACGTTCCCAACGACGGCGACCGTGATAAACTCTGAAAAAAACGGCGTCGTTGCGCTGAAAACGCGTGCGATGCTCAGAAGCGGCGGGTCGATCCGGGGGGTGCAACAACCGTAGTAGGGTGCGATGACGACGGCCGTGGAGAAGCTCCGCAGGCGAAGGGCCGTCGCGTGGCGTGGTCCGGTACGACGACAGGAACGTGATGAGGGCCTGCTGACGAGAGTGCGTAGCACGAAGGCGGTCCATATGATCCTTGAATATGCGTACAAAACGTTCCGCTGCACCATTCGATTGAGGGTGGAACGGCGGAGTAAGAACATGGCGAATGCCATTGGCAGAACAAAAACTTTCAAATTCAGCAGAGGTAAATTGTGGACCATTGTCAGACACTAAAACTTCTGGAAGACCCTCAATGCAAAAAATTGAAGTCAACGCCTGTATAGTTTGTGCAGACGTTGTAGACTGCAAGGGCACAACAAACGGAAAATTACTAAATGCATCTATCACGATGAGCCAACGAGAATTCCAATATGGACCAGCGAAATCAATATGTACTCGCTGCCAGGGACCGGCAGGGCGTGCCCAGTCAAAATAGCGTTGAGGCGGAGCAGCTTGGTGTTCGGCACACGTCGAACAATCTGAAGACATCTGCGTAATCTGCTTATCAATGCCGATCCATGTACAATGACGGCGGGCAAGCTGCTTGGTGCGGACCACTCCCCAATGACCTTGATGCAACAAGTCGAGGACCTTGGATTGGAGCACTTGGGGAACCACTACACGAAGCTGGTCATTCTCGGTGCGTAACAGCAAAACTCGGTGCGAAACAGACAACAGATGACGTTGCGGATAATAGAGACGAACCACAGGATCCGATATGTCCTTTGCCTTGGACGGCCAACCACGTTGAACAAAACGTAATAGTAAACTCAGATGAGGATCCGTAGCTGTCTCACGTGCCACCTGACGATAATCAATCGGAAAATCCCGGAGGGATTGATGCTCATCGGCGTCAATCTGATGGCAAGAGTCTTCAGAGGAATCGAAGACATCATCCGCAGCAATCGGCAATCGAGAAAGCGCGTCAGCGTTTGCATGCTGAGCTGTAGGGCGATACAGTATCTCATACTGGTATTGTGATAACAAAAGAGCCCATCGTTGTAGTCTCTGAGCTGTCCGCTGAGGAACTGGTTTAGACGGATGAAACAGTGACGTCAGTGGCTTGTGATCTGTCACTAAATAGAATGGTCTACCATAGAGGTAGTGATGGAATTTTGTGACACCGAACACAAGAGCCAACGCTTCCTTGTCCAATTGGCTATAATTACACTGAGCTTTGTTTAGAAATTTAGATGCGAACGCAATAGGACGTTCGGTGTTACCGACTCGGTGAGACAACACAGCACCGAGGCCGAAAGAAGAGGCATCACAAGCTAACACCAGAGGCTTGTTAGGATCGTAATGGACCAGACAACGATCATTCAATAAAGCCTCTTTAAGCTGCTGAAAGGCTGATTGGCAATCAGCTGACCACACAAACGGAACATTCTTACGGCGGAGACGATGCAACGGTGCAGCAATCTGTGATGCATTAGGTATAAACCTAATATAATACGTCAATTTGCCAAGAACTGCTTGCAATTCATGAAGATTGCGAGGGGCGGGCAAATCACGAATAGCTGCTAAATGTAACTGGGAGGGATGAATGCCTTGAGCATTAATAACGTGTCCCAGATACTCCATCTCCGTAAGGAAATATGAACATTTATCGATGTTGCAACGTAGGCCTGCCTGAGACAACACTTTAAACAAACACTCCAAATTACGGAAATGTTCAGCAGGCGTCCGACCGGACACTACAATATCGTCTAAATAGTTGCAACACGATGGCACATTAGCCAGAAGTTGTGACAAAAAACGCTGAAAAACAGCTGGAGCTGACGCACAACCAAAAGGCAAACGCAGAAAACGGAACAACCCCAACGACGTGTTTATGACAAAATACTGTTGTGATTGCTCGTCGAGGGGCAATTGCAAATATGCTTCACGGAGATCAATTTTGGAAAAGAAACGAGCTTTCCCTAACTTATCCATCAGCTCGTCCGGTCTAGGCAAAGGAAAGGAATCAATGACAGTCTGAGGATTAACTGTCGACTTAAAATCAGCACACAAACGTAACTTGCCAGACAGTTTCTTTATAATAACTAAGGGAGAAGCCCACTGGCTCGCTGAAACGGGTTGAATAACACCGTTGTTTTGCCAACGACGAAGTTCATCTTCTACAGGTGCCCGGAGGGCGGGAGGCACTGGACGAGCACGACAAAATCGAGGCTGAGCATTATCTTTTAACGTAATATGAGCGGCAAAGTTCGCAGCACAACCTAGTTCGTCTTTAAATATGTCACTGTATCGTTTACACAAATCAGTTATGCTGTCTTGAGGAACAACAACAGAATTAATTTGCAACACATTGTCTTGAATAGACAGGCCAAACAAGTCAAAACAGTCTAATCCGAAAATGTTTACACTGTCTGTAGCGCGGAGCACTGTGAATGAAACTGTTTTTGTATTGCCACGGAATGTGGCTGGCACGCTACATACACCTAACACAGGAATTTGTTCTCCACTATAAGTAGCCAAAGAATGTTTTGCCGCTGAAAGTTTAGGGCGGTCGATAGCCGCATACGTAGCACTATTTATGAGTGTCACAGACGCACCAGTGCCTAATTGAAAATTGAAGGTCTTATCCTGGATGCGTAGCTTCACAAATAGTTTATTACACTGTCTCTGGATCGGTGCAGTGGAGGCGGAAGACACAAAATCAGCGCGTTTAGCGCGTGTACGCTGCTTACGACAACTCGTGGGTTGGGCGGGTGGAACAACAACTCCCGCTTCACTTGCAGTCTGTACATTACTTTTTACAGCGTTTGAATTACGCTTGGGTCGCATAGCAGAGGGCTGGGTGGGTGGCTTATTGCGAACAAGTTTATTACCCACACGAACCGTGGAAGAGTCTTTAAACGCGACCTTCTGGGCGGGCTGGCTTTGAAGAACATGAATATCCATGGGCTGGGCAGCACTAGAATTGTTCTTTACGCAAACAAACAGTCTGGATGTGTCCTTTCCTTTGACAAAAGTGACAAACCGCGTTTCTTAACGGGCAACGTTCACGAGGATGAGCAAGAACACACTTAGGGCAAGACTTAACTCTGTCATTTTGCACACGCGGCTGATGAATGTGTTTAACATGACGCGGCCGGCTAGTGTTTACAGTCTGACTCTGCCGGTGGGGCCGCGGGCGTGACAGAACTTGCGTAGCACAGGCAATTTGAGAAATACATGGCTGAGCTAACTCACACTCAGCATAGTCAAAAGTATCTTGGGCTTCAATGATGTTCATCACAGTCTCTAATGACGGGTCAGGCAACTTTAAGATAGCAGCACGAATACGAGAATCTGCAATGTTTTGAGTAATAGCGTCTCGTAACATGACATCACTGTAGGAAGCTCCACACACACAATTAAATCGGCACTGACGGGTGAGGCCCCGTAAATCGGTTAACCACTGTTTATTAGATTGATGTGGCAGTTTCTTTAATCTGAAGAACTTGAATCTGGCTGCTGCCACATGAACTCGCGACTCGAAATACTCAGCAAGCTTGTTAACAACAACGTCATAGTCTAAAGCTTCTGGCTGGAATTCCGGGAACAACTTACAAAGTAGTCGATAGACTTCCACGCCTGCAGTGGAAATTAAATAAAGCTGCCGCTCAGTACCTGTGATTTTGTAGACTGTCATGTGCGCCTGCAACTGCGCGAAATATTCTCGCCATTCTTCTCTTGATGCATCAAAAGCATGGAAAGGTGGTGCTGCCTGTGCTTGTTCCTTTTGTGTTGGAGGATTAGCCGCTTGTTTGGCGATTGCTTCCACCAGACTTTGTATTTGCTGACTCTGTAACAAGATCAACTGTTGTAATTCGGCAGACATAGTGAACACAAATTAAACCAGCCCCCAAAATTTTATCGCTATAATTAGTATAACCAGAAACAAGTTGAACCAGCCCTGCACACGAGTTCGGAAGTTCTCGTCGCCAGTTTTGTGGCGGTGTTCGTAGCGACAAACAATTCGCTGTAGAAACGGCTTACGAAGTCACCGCCACACTTTTAATAGCGGGCCGACCGGTCCGCTGGAACAGTGAACAGAAAGATGAAAACACAAACACTCTGATTAAGTAAAAGTCGGTACTTATCTTTATTACGAAGATACAGAAATACAGTAGTGAACTCCGTGTCTACAGAAATCTGTCTAGTTCGAGTCGGAGCGGCTAGGTCAGCGTCGGCTGACGACAAACAACAACTCTGCTGCGACGAACACACAACTGACTGGCAAGTACACAATTCGGTGGCGAGTATACAACTGAGCGGCGAATACAGAACTGTCCTAGCGCTCGCGACTCCAGCGCTTAAGAAGCCAGAAGCCAGCGGTGGCGCGCGCAGACTTGCGGCGATTTCCTGTCTCGCTGGCGCTGCATATGCGGACGGCGTCCGGACTTTGATGCTGCCAACCTTTTGGCAGCGGGCTCGGGTGGCATTACTGGCTAGGATATAAAAGAAAGCGTTTCATTGTGCCATTTCTTGTGAAAAAGCGTACGGTCCCTTCTTTCTTGAGAAAATACATGGATTGGAGCGAACTATCTTGAAATCCAGCTGAACTGGGTTCATCCAAGACTTCCTTTTTCCAACAAGATTGAGCTCCAACAATCTGGCACAACAAGTTACGTCGGTACTTCAGTGACACTATGCGATTTTTCCTTATGGGGGTATGCGAAGGAAAGTGTGTCATACCCTCCTTCGCGCGACTGCTACGGTCGCAGGTTCGAATCCTGCCTCGGGCATGGATGTGTGTGATGTCCTTAGGTTAGTTCGGTTTAAGTAGTTCTAAGTTCTAGGGGACTGATGACCACGGCTGTTAAGTCCCATAGTGCTCAGAGCCATTTGAACCTTACCCTCCTTACCTCGTGACATTGAAAATATGAAGAACATAATAACATCCGCCATAGCTTCTGTAATAGCAGATACATTGTGTAAAGATTATTACAGATTTAGCTATCGTCCAGATGTAGTTCGTGCTGTTGCTGCTGGTGGACGCATAGAACATTTTAAACAGCATAGCGAAATTTTTAGATTTTTTGAGTATTTTTCACCACGTTTGTAGTATGTCTTTATTGATAAATAGAGCGTTTTGAATTGAGGTCGCTCATTATGAAACGTCCTGTATGTTTGTTGCACATCAGATGCTATTTTAAATAACTGTAGAACAGTCTACATTTCAAAAATAGCTACCTGAAAATATTACTTATTAAAATATAATTATAAATGAAATAATATTAGCCTATACACCTACTCATTTAATTTATTTTGTAGCTCCCCAACATTTCAGTAGGTTCAGTACCTTTCACTACTGATCCTTGAATTGTTTTGTTGTTTATTGGAACTCATAATATTTCGTTTAGATTCGGAAATCGTGTTAATAGTGGAACCAGAAGCTATATCGATTACAGACATGTTGAGCGGGAATGAGAGATGTACATAACTACACATGCTAGGTGTCATACAAAAAGCGCTGTAAATTTCAAACAGTATTGTCATACACTAAAAGCCATCTATGAATATCCACTTCAACTACTTGCAGCAGTAAGACTACATAGCGCTTTTAGCAGGGAACTGGCGTTTATACTTACACTATTGGCCATTCAAATTGCTACACCACGAAGATGACGTGATACAGACGCGAAATTTAACCGACAGGAAGGAGATGCTGTGATATGCAAATGATTGGCTTTTCAGAGCTTTCACACAAGGTTGGCGCCGGTGGCGACACCTACAACGTGCTAACATCAGGAAAATTTCCAACCGATTTCTCATACACAAATAGCAATTGACCGGCTTTGCCTGGTGAAATGTTGTTGTGATGCCTCGTGTAAGGAGGAGAAATGCGTACCATCACGTTTCCGACTTTGATAATGGTCGGATTGTAGCCTATTGCGATTGCGGTTTATCGTATCGCGACTTTGCTGCTCGCACTGGTCTAGATCCAATGACTGTTAGCAGAATATGGAATCAATGGGTTCAGGAGGGTAATACGGAAAGCCGTGCTGGATCTCAAAGGCCTAGCAGTCGAGATGACAGGCATCTTATCCGCATGGCTGTAACGGATCATGCAGCCATGTCTAGATCCCTGAGTCAGCAGATGGGGACGCTTGCAAGACAACAACCACCTGCACGAACAGTTCGACGTTTACAGCAGCATGGACTATCAGCTCGGAGACAATGGTTGCTGTAACCCTTGACGCTGCATCACAGACATGAGCGCCTGCGATGGTGTACTCAACATCGAACCTGGGTTCACGAATGGAAAAACGTCATTTTTTCGGCTTAATCCTGGTTCTGTTTACAGCATCGTGGTGGTCGCATCCGTGTTTCGCGACATCGCGGTGAACGCACGTGTTTTCGTCATCGCCATACTGGCGTGATGGTATGGGGTGCCATTGGTTACACGTCGCATAGACGGCACTTTGCACAGTAAACGTTACATTTCATATGTGTTACGACCCGTGGCTGTACCCTTCATTCGATTCCTGCGAAACCCTACATTTCACCAGGATAATGCGCTACCGCGTGTTGCAGGTCGTGTACGGGTCTTTCTGGATACACAAAATGTTCGACTGCTGCCCTGGCCAGCACATTCTCCAGATCTCTCACCAATTGAAAACGTCTGGTCAAAGGTGGCCGAGCAACTGGCTCGTCACAATACGCCAGTCACTACTCTTGATGAACTGTGGTATCGTGTTGAAGCTGCATGGGCAGCTGCACCTGTACACGCCATCCAAGCCCTGTTTGACTCAATGCCCAGGCGTATCGAGGCCCTTATTACGGCCAGAGGTGGTTGTTCTGGGTACTACTTTCTCAGGATCTATGCACCCAAACTGCATGAAAATGTAATGACATGTCAGTTCTAGTATAATATATTTGTCGAATGAATACCCGTTTATCATCTGCATTTCTTCTTGATGTAGCTAATTTTTATGACAGTAACTTATTCTCAATAAAACTTACGCTTAGAGATTTCCACTCTACAATTATTGCAATGGTGGAAGACGCAGAGAGGGACTAATGATGCTGCTCTGCAGCCGATCTCTCTTCCGCTACTCATTGTCAGCAGACCTCCCCGTTTGGAAGCTGGCAGATGGCAGCCCACTGGGGACCCTGTGGACACCTCCTCTCGGAGCTCTTTCCGCCGCCACGTTCGGCAGCCCCTCTCTATCCTCGCACCTCCCTGCCGCCCACGCTCCCGCTGGTTCCGCACCACCGCTCTGCGCGTGGGGCCGCCGCCCCCGGCGCGCTGGCGCCAGGCCTGCGCCGGACTGCCAGTTGGCGTGGCCGGCCGCGGCTATTAATCACTGCTAGCCGGGAAGAGAGGAGAGAGGAGGGAAAGGAAGGGCGCGAGTCAAACGAGTGCGGCGCTGCGCGGCGCGGCGCCGGCCGCTGCCACGGCCGCAATCAGCATATGAAAGGCGGCCGCGTGACAAATTGCCAGCGAGCCACGTCCCTCTCCCTGTCCGCCGCTCTGCGGGGGTGGCTTTAGTTACCGCGGCCGCAATCCCGGCTCACACCCCGTCCTCATCCCTGTGCTCTGGCCCATGTTCTCGGTTTAGCGCCAGGACTTCTGCGGTTAGCGCCAGTTGCCGAAATTCGCTCACTTCCACACCTAAGCCCTGTCTTCGGGAAAATCTGCCCGCGTTTCGGCAGCAGCTGATTGCTGGTGTTCTCGAAAGTACTCCCAACGGAAGCTGTATGGGAAAAATATCTTCCACTACTCTCTACTAAAAATGAAGCACATCCTGAGTCGTGGCTTGGAAATTCTACATCGGCACCGGCACAGAGCAGTAAGGACTTGCGCGTTCTATGGACGATTGGCAATGTACAGTCGGCCCATAACAGCAGCCCGGAACCAGTCTGCTTCTGAATGGGGGTAAATTGCTGCTGGCATCCCACAGGGCTCAGTTGCAGGACCAGTATTGTTTGTGCTACACACAAATGATCTGAAATGTTTATACTGACGAAGCAGAACTAGTAATCTTAACTGAATATGCAACTATCATAATCAGTTTTAAAAGAACTGCAACATCGAATGTAGTAATATCTAAAAAAAATTAAGTATAAGAAGCGAAAGAAAGGTTCCATTCGAACGCTGTTAAGTGCAGAATCAACATGTGAGTATAAATACGATAATCCCAGCGACGCACCAAGATGAAGATACCCGTTTGATGAAAGGTAGTGTCGTGCTACGTAAAGAAGTCCGACACTGCCTCGTCCAACAGAAATCGTCTACCCTTCAAAGACCCATTTGAGGGAATGAGCCGGCCGTTGTGACCGAGCGGCTCTAGTCACTTCAGTCCGGAACCACGCGGCTGCTACGATCGCCGGTTCGAATCCTGCCTCGGGCACAGATATGTGTGATGTCTGTGATGTCCTTAGGTTAGTTAGGTTTAAGTAGTTACAAGTCCCATAGTGCTTAGAGCCATTTGAACCGTTGAAGGAACTGAAAGCGTGATAAACACATGCGGAGAGATCTGGCCTAAGGGGCGAATGCTCGACGGTATTCCACTTGAGCTGTCGTAACTTCTGCGTATAAGATATTTGTGATATTGGATCGTGCGTTATCATGACTCAGTAGCACTCTCTGTCGCACCTTCCCACAACGGTAGTTATCGACAGACATGCTCACCCATTCACATTTTTCATTCTCCGATGGATTTCTGTTGGTGTTCGTCCGTCTCAGCCAAAAAGAATAACAGCACGTTGATGTTGATTAGAAGGAATAGCGACACCATACTTCACGCTTTCACATTTTCCGCATGCACGTATGACCGAGCCGGCCGAAGTGGCCGTGCGGTTCTAGGAGCTACAGTCTGGAACCGAGCGACCGCTACGGACGCAGGTTCGAATCCTGCCTCGTGCATGGATGTGTGTGATGTCCTTAGGTTAGTTAGGTTTAGTTAGTTCTAAGTTCTAGGCGACTGATGACCTCTTAAGTTAAGTCGCATAGTGCTAAGAGCCATCTGAACCATTTTGAACGTATGACCAACACGAATATCACACTAATTCACTGCGTACATATCGGTGCTTTTGTATCCGCAACGGAGTCACACTATGTTGGATATGGCTGCAACAACGCCCTCTAACGGAAACGTTTTTATCACCCTTGTATTAGTAATTGTTTGTTGGTAAACTGTCTATAACTCAACTTCATCTAATTTTGTAGAAGAGAAGATACTCATCAATGACAGAGCAAGGAAACATATGGAACCAATTTTTAAAAAATTCCAGGGGTGCATATTAGCCATTATTAGAAACGTATTGTAAATCTTCTTGAAAAATTTTTCTACAACATTTGCTCACCATTAAACTGTTTACTTTGGTGACAACATTTATTGACGTCATATGGAATACTTTTCTCTTTCAGTTCCGCACAGTTATGTCATCAATATGACGGAACCGCGGCAGCTGGACAAGTGGGCTGTCAATTACAGAATTCCACTGGCAGCTCTGTAATACTACTATTCAGCACTTGCACTTCGCAAGTTGCCTTAGAAGGCACCAGGTTACACCGTGGCAACGCCTAGGCCAGCTTCTTTCAGGTCTACATGAAAGCTAGCACGGGTTTTAGACTCAAAGAAAGCTGTACGGGCAAGTACGAGTATATCTGGCCCATCAGTATTGTCATTGGTGACTTGCACTGGGGACTCGTCTCTCGTCACCCGATGTGTGATCTGTCGTGTCCCGACGTGACTGGGCTTCTGACGAGGCTACTGCAGGCGCCGTATTCCAATTCAACACTGGTCCTTACCGCAGGCTCGCCATTCACTCAGTCTATAAGACAGTCGGCCGGACCTGCAATTATACGCAGTCACAGGTCTGTTCCTGCGTTCGATCCGGGTCGCGCTAAGCCCGGCTAGCCTGTTTGCCGACTGCCCGCAACGTACGCTGCAGTCCGCGTATGTGTTGCGGCGCTGTATCGCCGGCGCCTGCCTCAGCAAAAACACCCCGCAGTTCCCAGCCATGGGCACTGGCGACATTTGCTATATAGAATACACTCCCAGTAAAAGCTGTTATTTAAGGAGGGTATTATCTGGCTTTGCTGTCAAAACGAATCAAACATTACTCATTCCCTGGGGAAACCCTTACTCAACATCAAGACAGACAGACTGTCATCCTACTACCACTGGATGACCATCAGCAACCCAGACTGCTACAACACATAGACATCCAGTAAACGTTCCATAAAAACACTCTGTATGGATAATATCTGAATATCTATCCTCGAAGCAAATGTAAGAAACATTTAAAACCGTTATTCATACGAACAACGATCTGACAAAAGATTTAATGTCTTAGAAAGCCTATTGTGAAGTGTCAGGCACAATTTGAAGGTAAAGTACAATTAGTAAATGTAAAATTGGAACAAATATAGTCTTCACTATCCACAATTTAGCCTTACTCTTTCACAGGAAGGAGCAAAGTATGCTGACATAAAATTGTACGACTGTCTTTTTATATAGGTACTAGCAAGTAATGAAAAATTAAACTAAAAAATAGAAATCATTTCCACTTGATAATTCCATCTGCACCATTCATGAACCAATTTCTGAGTAAATAGTATGTAATAGTTCTATCTAATTTACTAAATGTAGCTATAGATTAAGACTGGGAAAAGAAATGGCACAGAAAGCGAGGAGGTGAGGGGCTAATGCGCCAAGTCGCGAAATTTTAATATTTCAACGAAGAAAGATAATCTTTTTTTATAAACCTGTACTCCGAATTGTTACTTTGTGTTTTCTTAACGAGTAAAGTCTGAGGTCCTCTGATGAATGCAAGCAAACGAACAATGCAGTTATAGAATTAGAAATTCAAATATTTAATTTGAGATAACAAACCGTTGACTTTCACTCAGCTCTGGTGATTCTGTCCAATATAAATGAAATAAAGCGTACTATGAACTAAAGTAGGGGGAAAAACATTTCAGTTAACAAGTGGTCCATTGTAATAAATCCACTATAGCAAACATTTAGCCAATATAATAGAAACAACAATATCAATAACAACACTAATAATGATAATAATAATATAGAACACTGTGAAACTAGATCGGCAACGATAAAATATGTGTAAATAAAATTTAAAGAACAAGCTGACATCTGCAGTGAGTAGTAAAGTTAATCCAGAATTCCAAAACTAGCACAAATAATACCGATGAATTACGAATCGGGATTGAACGCGATAGACAGGAATATCTGTAACATGAGCAGTGATCAAAGCACATAGGTTGATTATGAACTGAGATTACTAAGGCTAGTTCCATTACCGTGTGTATGAATAAAATAAGGTCGTCAATGCACACAGGGCTTCAACTAGGACAGGAAAACTGGACTAGCCTTTATGCTACACATACAGTAGGTTACAGGAGCAACTACATAATTAACAACGTGGCTGAAAGCCAATAGACAGACCAAACAGTGACATAAAAAAGTTACCAGTGTCACTTAGTGCGACAGGTAGACTCCTTTTAAATAACATCGTGGTTAACCCAGGCTTAAAACATACAGTGTACAACATCACGTGGTGCAGTGGACAGCTCCGAATAGCAGCTCGTGCAGTCTACAATTGAGTAGCTTAGATGTAAAAGCCGCTAAATGCATTTTTCGTCGATTGTCAATTGAGCCCACAACACGATGGAATACGTTTCAGGGTGTAAAACCTGCTGTAAACAGTTGAAACTGTAGAAAATTGTGTTCGGTTGCAAAAGCCGCTAATTTCAAGTTGTCTTCGGGTAAAAAGCCCGCTAAATATCCAACGTTTGCAAAACCCGCCAAGTTCAATAGGCATGGCAGTCACCATGTCATGTCCGGATGTAAAATACGCCATGACATCAGACTTAGCAGTCTAGACATTCAAAACTACCATTTAGTTCCTTACAATTGAAAGGGATATTTTTCTTATTCAGAGATAGGTATGCTCCGCTGTAGCGAACACATACACAACAATGAAGCTCTCACTGCCGATATGTTGCCGAAATGTACGCAGGTAAGCACAGTTCAGCTGATCAATAGGATGTTCGTTGACTTATTTGCATGAGTCTTTTGAAGAAAGTAAATGATTTTATGGGCGATTTTAATGCAGAACGTGGTAGAAACGAAGTGGGAGTAATTGGAAAAGGGAGTAGTTCTGCATAAAGTCGAACCCATCATTGTAGTTGCAAATGACCTGAACGAGACCGAGGGCGATGGACCCTCCTGGAAAAGAAAGGGGCGTCCTGATCAGTGAAAAAGAAGTGTTTCCAGAAGAGAAAGTTATGCACAGGAAATGTATTATCAAAGCTATTCTATGCAATGAAAACTGAGTTGACACTAATTGTTATGACGTGCGTAGAAGGATTAGTGAAAGTTACTGGTAACTGGTATCTCCAGAATCAAAAAGCCAAAAACATCGTGTTCACGAAAACAAGATTTGTCTAGTTCATGGGGATGCCTTTTAAAACTTTGAAATAAGAGGCAAGAAGAGCATCTTGAAGAGGGGAAAAATTTCGACAACGAAACAGCCCAAAACCTAACACAGCTGGCGTAGAACTTTCAGAAGCCGAAGTCGGACGCGTAAAAATACTTTTGGGGCTCCAATTTGTTGAAGACCACCGACAATCTCAGTTTCTACACCAAGGTGTTAGAAGAACAGGAAGTCACTCCTAGAGACGCTCCTGCCGCTTTCAGTCATCAAAAGATGCAGGAGCGATTTTGAGATGATTTGCAGTGTTGAGGTACATGTGACTTAAAATCAATTTTCAACTAATTCCTTTCTCTAGAATCTTTTGTCACTGTTTTAACTAAGTTGAAAATTTCCGCCAATTTAATTATATTCTAAATTTTGTTGATGTTTTACTAAGATGAAATTTGTAGCTTATTGTATTTTATACAATATCTTGTGATCTGAAAAACGCGATAAAGTACTTTTTTTAAAAAAAAAAAGAATTTTATGTTTAACATTCATACGTGTTCTCTTTTTGAAGTAAAGTCAGTTTTTCCTGGTGAAGTAATGTCAAATTCGTATTTTTATTTGCCAATTTTGTAGAATTTTAGTACTTCTCTTTGAAATAAAAGGTTTTCTGTTTTTATTCGCAATTATTAAATTCCACCTTTCTGTCATTCCTAACATGACCAAGTAGCGGATTTTACAAAGGAATGCTTGTTTTGTAATTGGATCGATACGTTTGGAAAACTCGTTAACCGCTTAAATCGGAAACCGGTAAGTCAGTATTTCACTTGAGATTTTAGTGTACAAATCATAATCGCAGATTTCAGCCATTAATGCCGTGCAGCTAATTATATTTTTATTTTTTTCTATAAAGAAAATTACGTCTTTAACAGTTTGGATGCGACGAGTTTTTGCGATTATCTGTTTCGCTTAGCATGAAGTTAGTGGCTTTTAGATCTGTGCTACTCAGCTGAAAGTGCTCACCAAACAACTCCGTACGGCTCGGGTATTCCACTTAGCCCATGATTTCTGTGGATGCAAAACAGCAGACGCAATACCAAATCCGATCGACATGTTTCTCAGGCGTGTAAATCGACAGATTAGCAATACACACTCTCGCTCAAAGTCATATTTAAAGCATCCTTCTGCGACGTATCTGTCAACACTTGCCACTGGGTGGCCATCCTCCAGTTGCCGGCTGTCAACGACCGTCAGCGAGCTCATGCGGACCGCCCGTTAACTAGGCGCGACGGAAAGCACCCATGCCCCATAGCGGAACGCGAATGGGGCGGTTACTTTGCTATAAGCAAAGAGGTTATATCGAAGTTTCGATATGATATCGAAAAAGCGCACGGGGCAGAAAATGTCCAGTCATTTAATTGGCCGTTATGTAACTACGTTTTCACAGAGAAAACATATCGTATTTGTACATCTACTGATACGTCCCATATAACAGTAAGTTTTCGCGATTATTATCTACAAAACTTGCCAAAAAATACTGTAAATTGTACCAAAACGTGCATTATGTTTCGGAGCACCATATGGAAGTAGGGGAATGTTTTATTTAGCCTTTTGATTAGCTTTCTGTAGCACCAAAATTGTAATAGCCTCTGAGCATCAAGACTTAGGTTTTCATTGCTCTTCCCAAACCACTTTAGGATAATGCCGGAATCGTTAATCTGAAAAGCACACGACCGATTTAGTTCCTTATCGTTTTCCAATCCTAGTTTGTGCTCTGTTTCTAATGAAATCATAGTCAACGAGACGTAAAATCCTAACCTTCCATCTCTTGACTATCAAACTCAGTAAGTAAGCGTTATAGTCTCCAAACGGTTGTATCAGACTCCAAAATTTGTCTCTTTTTCCGTAATGTGACAATCGCTCCTATGGACCAAAACTGCTTCCCTTTAATTTATGCTATGTCTTCCAAAATTCTTTTTGCTGTATTATTGCAGATTTGAGTGTAGTTCAGAGTAATGCAATTAACTGTGTGTTAGTAGGTGTAAAGTGAAAAACTTGTGGTTTACCTGATTTCATTTAAAAATTACTTGCCGTTATCCGTTCCTAGAAAATTTTGTAATTTCTTGATTGATTAATGCACACCTTGTTACTTCAGAGTGAGTCGTATCACAATCGCCCGCAGCCTACCTAACGACACGTGTTCGTGCGATGCTGCTCAGTAGCTATGGACGTATTTGTAGAGGAAGCTCTGTGTTATTTGGGATAATTCATTTTGAGCGAAGTTACTTAATAAAACTGTAAATTAGGTTCATGAAGAATCAGTTCGTGATTATAATACCTCTGGGTCAAAAGATGGGTGGAACCGGTAGAGTAAAATTACTAGCATTACAATATGCACTAAACAGATATTTTTCCGTTAATGTCAGGAGCGCGTCGTTATAAGGAAATCCTACAATTCATGGAATTTTCAACTGCGAGCCTGCTGTATGCTGTCTATTCTGTCACTGAAGTTTCCATTTCTTTTGGGTGTGATGAGTCAGCTGTTATTAATGTCGGTACTCCGAGGAACATGCTCAGAGTCGCCCTTTAGCACGTTCATGATGGGCTGCTGTTTTGGATGAGGAGCTGCGGACAGTTATCGCAGCATATAATGAATTCAGTGGAACGCCAGAAGTGCGCTACGATGAATACTAAGAGCGATAGAAGCTTATAAGGTTGGATATTTCTCTCCTAGCCTATTCTCACAAGACATCATCGTACATTTCATCTCAGATGACGCAACGGAAGACGCAACGGGACATTTGTAATGCTGTAAGTTGTCTGTACTGATGAGAGAAGGCTCAACTCCGATATCAGTGACAGTAGTGTGCGATTGCGTCTTCAACGTTTAGCAGAATAAGTGATGCGTCAGGTAGACATCTAAGGGTCTAACACCTGGCATCATACGTACATCCTGCTCACATAGTGTACTTCGGATGTTTATTGGCGAAACACTGTACAGTCAGGATATAACTAGGATCATCTATCTCAGTCTACGTCCATTACCACTACGTCAGCAAGGTGTGTTCATATTTCAGACGAAGATCGTGCTTACAGATCCCGAGTAACCTATCGCTGTCTCCGAGGTGTTCAGCTGCCCTAGCCAACATGAACACCATACATCCTCCATTTGATCTTGGCTGAGGGTGATGGAGAGGCATCTGATCAAATTTTCATGCCCAACAGCTGTCGTTAACTATTTAAGATAACAGAAGAAAACGGAAAGATGGTAAATGACACTTTTAACATCTTCTATGGGCATGATAGCTGGACTGAATTGTAGCTGGAGAATACTATACACGATTTTGACATTGCGCGGAAGTCAGTGCCCATAAGTGTGACCTGGTGTCTCTGTTCCTATGTATTCTACAAAGTATATCATATGCTAAGGAAACGTCATTCATATGGAGTTTTTATTTCAGACTCATTTCTTCATTTTCCTTTTCAGTTTCTTACAAACAGTGGCACAACCGGAATAAATTATTTTCTCTCTCTCGTGCATCTGTCTTTCTGCAACTTGGTGTGCCAACAGAAAAGTGATTATGAAGAGTTTACCTGTATTATGTAACTAGTCTGGCTGGGTGAGAGAGAGACGGCAATCAAACATTTGAAAATTCTCTACTGCCGCTGCTGCCAAAGTGACTGGCTGCCCAGTGGTGTAAGTTAGATTACAAAATGAGAGGGTACACACAGAAGGAGAAAATGAAATGTCGACAAATAGTTTTTCATATGGTCCTGTAATTTGTATAACAACCTACAAAGTTGAAGCAAGGTTAAAACTTGACGGTACTCTAAAATAGGAGCACTGTTCCCGTTTTAACAAATCTGTACTGTAACTTACACCTAGTTCTACGCATATCTAAGACGATTATTCAGTCTTGAAGATTTGGGAGGCAAATGAATGAGAGGAGTGCATTTTAAAAGGCCTAATCGGTACATAATTAGGAGCAGATAGAGGGAGAAAAAAATTTACTTCCATTCTTGCATATATTAGATACAGTGGAGCTATTTACAGCTGTACTTCGTTTCTCTATCGTTTTGTGAGTAGTGAAACACGTATGTAACGCAGCAGCGATGGCGAGGCATTGTAGCATCTGTGACCAGAGAGTATGCGCTTGACCGCGCGAGTGTTGCGAGCGATTCTCAGTTAGTAGCAGTCAGTCGTTGCGAGTCTGTCAGTCAGTAGTCGTTGCTCAGTCTGTTAGTAGCTGTAGGCCAGTGCAGTACAGTCTGTCGTTGCGAGTCTGTCAGTTCAGTCTTTGCGAGTCTGTAGCTCGGTTTAGTCGTCATGCAGAGCGGTCGGTCAGTAGTAGCAGCCCAGTGCGGTTGTGTGATGTAGGCGGTCGGCAACACTGGTCAAGATGGTGAATAAGGTATACCATTAATTAATATAATCATTAGATAATGTAAAAATTTATTTATTGTAATTATTCTCCAACAAGTCCCCCAATAATAATTTTTATTTCAAAAGCATTTTTTCAAAAATTTAATTTTTTATTGAACTAAAGATCTCGTTGCACTTCCCATTTCATTCCACTTCTTTTGAAGAAAAATTTCACTAGAATCAAAAAAAAAAAAAAAACAGAATATTATTATTTGCAATGCAGTTCCTCCAAGCGGTGCGCAACAACAAGAGCAGATATGTGACATCCATTTATTCTGAGGTAAGATTTTAATTCTGATTGTTTTACACAGGGCCAAAGACCGATATTTCGGTTTAATTGAATTTTCTTATCACTGAATGGACTTTAATTTTTTTTGAAGGATTTACATTCGAGTCAGATTGCGTATTTCACATTTTTGTTGCCATTGTCAGTACATTTCATTGTGGGCAGGTTACGCTTAGAGCAATGTGCATCAGCATTTCTAATTAGTATCGTCCTATTTTCTTTAAAAATATTGTGGGCAGGTTACACTTGGCTCCCCATTTCTATTAAGTATTGCTTTATTTTCTTTATAAAATTTTTGTGGGGAGGTACACTCGGCTCCCATTTCTATTAAGTATTGCTGTCTTTTCTTTAAAAATTGCGGTGGGGAGGTTACAGTAGGTGCACTTCATATTAAGAATTCATCGACTTCTGATATTCCCACACAACAAGATATGATCAATGGGTCAATAATCAGTCACAGACCACATATATTTGAGTCATTACTATATAAATACGTACCGAGTGGTAGCTTAACTGTACATTAATTAGAACGGTCGCTTTGACCTTTCGTTTTCCAATTGATGAACTGGCACTCAAATCTGAATTAACTTCTACATTTTTGCCTTGAATGTGGCTTCTTGGAGCTATATTAAACTTGCCTCTAATAGCACGGCATCGAACAAAATTTATGGGAAATAATCTTCGGATTTAAAGCAATTTGATACAAGCGCAGTTCCTTCAATCCAGCATTAGCCCGATGACCACCAGAAAAAGTTCGACTGTCACCTCTGCGAAAGGGTTAGGATGTTAAACTAAGAGTCACATGGCGATGAACATAAGTAATGGCTGGTGGTAGCTGTTCTAATGGCAGAGGCGGAAACATGTGCAATGGCAAACTCGGTGAGAAAAAAAGCCTACGACAATCTGAACGGGTAGTAGGGCTGTTGGCAAATTCCTACCAGCAGCGACAGGTCATGCGTGGATGTTGGGAAATGTTACTAGAGGGATGTTATCGTCATAGCTGCAGCGTCAGCATACTTGTAACATGTGAGTGATGGTCTTAAATAGGCCGCTCGTTGTGCAAGATCGTGTGAGTTTTCTTTTTTTCCTTTGTGTTCGGCTTCCTTATCTACGCCGTTTGGTAGGCTCTATGGCTACAACTAGCGGGGCCAATCACATTTTCTGCCATACAAGCGTTTGCCGATATGACCATTGTTGCAGGCTTTATTTAAACTTGCCTTAGGAGGTTAGACACCACGAAGGAAAAGTGTTTTTCGAGTGTCTGGAGTTTTTCTACAGGCATGTGGCGAGTTTGCTGAATACCTCGACTAGAGTATCGAGGCGGAATTCATTATGAAAATCCGCGGTGTGTGCGTATTTTGGAGCAATGCCTATGATTCGTAGCATCTTGTTCTGTATGATCTGCAGGCGGCACAGACGGGTTGGAGCTACGTGGCCCACGACTGGAGCTGCATACGTCATCAGTGGTCTAATAAGTGTCATGTACATGGACCTAGACTCCCTACTATTCAGTGTGCCGTGTCTGTTAGGCATAGGGTATAGCTGTTTCAGCCTCGCTTATGCTTTGTGTTGTGTGTGTCTCCCCATACGAGGTTCCCGGTACTTAGAACACCAATGTGTCTGACTTTCTCGCGGAAATGTACTGGGCGTGCCTGTAATGTGATTTACCTACAGTGTTGATATTCGTGCAGTTGTTTGGGTCTCTGTGTGAGAAGAGCGGCCTCACCCTAGTCACACTTGTAGACGTTAACTCTGATACGCCATTTCTCCAACCAAAGATTCAATAGATCTGAGTCCTGCTGTAGTCGTGTGTTTCCAATCTTGCGCGAAGATCGCCGTATCGTCTGCGTAGGTGGCAACTATCATGTTGTGTGTTGCTGAAATATCGTTAATGTTGAGGTTAAACAAGAGGGGCCGCAGTATGGTTCAAATGGCTCTGAGCACTATGGGACTTAACTTCTGAGGTCATCAGTCCCCTAGAACTTAGAACTACTTAAACCTACCTAACCTAAGGACATCACACACATCCATGCCCGAAGCAGGATTCAAACCTGAAACCGTAGTGGTCGCGTGGTTCAAGACTGTAGCGTCTAGAACCGCACGGCCACCTTGGCCGGCGGCCGCAGTATGCTGTACTGGAGTACTCCGGCTGGTGTACATGTGGTTCTTATTGTTTACTCTGAATGTCAATATTGAAGTTTATGTGTGTGAGATATGAGTTAACGAGACATACGGGTCGGTCAGGAAACGCAAGAGCGCTGAGTTTGTGAATGACGCCGTAGTGCCATAGACGATCGAAGGCTTTTTCGATGTCTAGGGAGATAGCCCCCGTTGCTTTGCCTGTGTCATACTCTGTCTCTCACGTGCTCAGCTACGTGGAGGAGTTTCTGTGTAGGAGAGTGAGGGTTTCCGAAGCGAATTGCTCCAGTCGCAGGGTGTAGATGTTGACGCAGTGCCTAGTGAGTCGTTTTAGATTCACCTTCTCAACAATCTTTCCGCAGCGAGCTCAGCAGGCCGACGGGAATCATCCAGAGACGATACGCGTTTGCAAATGGAGAAATCCAGTGATACAAGACACTTTCACAAAGCGTGAGAAGTGTTTGAAGGACGGTGAAAGCATAAGTAGGCTCAAGGCGTTGCACGTTCACGCTTCATTACAAAACGTGGACGTCGGAGACCAACACATTCAGTAAAACAGGACAGTCGGCGACCTGTGGCAGATCTCACAAGAAAATGAGATGCAACTGTGAGCAAAAGAGTTTCGGCGTACATCTATCAGTACACCTACCGATATACAACGAAACAACCAAACGGCTCTGCAGAAGATAAACCTCTTGTGTTCTTGAGTTGAAACAATTGCACTGGTAATTATGACTGCAATGGGCACGGGACTGTCGAAACAGGATCATGGAAGATTGGAAACTTGCCCTCTGGTCGGATGAATTACGATGCAGGTGTCCAGATAGGGTGTCTTCATCTTGAACGCCTGCTCGAAACATACGCGCCATGTCATGGAGTGTCCAGGAAGGGAAGGGAGGCAGCATCAAGACATCTCCGGACTACATTAACATTATTTAGGCCACCTCTTCATTCCAAGGTTGACGTCTTCCCCGACTGCGACGACATCTGCCAGCAGGATAACTGTTTGTACCAGAGGCCAGAGTTATGGTACACTGGACCGATCAGCTTGATACTGACCTCACTTTGATGACCTAACCAGCAGATGTCCCTGATCCAAACACGATGTAATACATATGGAAGGCTATAGCTGGTTATTTTGTTAGACTTGCGTGACCTTCACTTAGACAGCTTGAGGGATGTCATGCCACTCTCTCACTTTAACGACATTGTCCAGCAGATTAATATTTACATTTTAGGGAATGACCTCGGTGTTCTGTTGTACTACATTTGCTGTGTGTGGTTAATGATTTATTCTACTTGAGCAAATTGCGGGCAGAATGTTCCCGTAACTGCATGTGTAACTTGTAGAGAGCCTGCACCCGGAGTGCCATAGTAAAGGTGACCAAGGACAGAGAGTGAGAAGAATTGCGTGCCATAAATGCTGAGCGTAGCCATCTGGCCGTACGACTGAAACAGCGTTCAGTGGTTCTTATCTGCAGAGGGACTTCTGGCTGAAGTTCTCTCCTCCTCCTTTTGCTTCGAGTAGAACTGAAGGGTGCTGGTTCGAAAAAATTTTTACCTGGACCAAGCGCCAGTCCATTTCATAAGATGGCTGGAGGGCTGGGAGGAAACCAATTAGGAGAGACTGCTGTAAACTGAACTTTTGTGTAAACGATGGGAAAGTCCTAAAACTCCACACATTCTCATGCTAGAAGCTGAGGTGATACGGACACTGCAGCTGTTGTTCACATCTAGTGGAAGTAGGACTGTAACCCCCACCCCTAGCGCCAGGAAGTCGACAAGTTCTTTTAGTGAGTGGCAAAAACACATATTTCGTGGGAACGCTTGTCTGGGAAACTTAGCAGCCTTCTTTCAAAAACTGGAAACAGTCGGCCAGAAATGATTAGCTCACTTCATAAATGATGGACTGTCGTCCCATCCAGGTAGATGTTTTTTGTTAAAACGTGTCGTGCTTACCACTAGAAAGACGTCTCCCTACTCCAAAATCTTATTTTTTCAGACATTAAAGACGCGGAGTCACTGATTGGTTCTTCTCAGAATACACAAAGTCGAGGCTTGCTCGCTGAGCGTGGGAATCTCGGTGGTCTTTCTGGATTATTTACCGGACCAACAGAACAGTCAACATGGAAAATTCAGTGAGTAAAATATTGTTTTACTGGTTTGCGCAATGTGGGAGTAGTTTCCGTTTTGATGATTCAGCTCCCGTACCAATCCTTGATGGGAAGGAGTGGTGATAGTTGGAGGTCTTAATCTGATCGTCTTCCACTGGTGTAGAACTTCAGGTGTGAGATTTGTGGTCTGTATCTTGTGGTGGAATAAGAGCCTGTCGCAGTTTCCAACTGCACCGGCTGTGGAAAGGCATATCATCTCTGAAATATTGTCCGTCATGTGGGTGAACTTATTCGTCCTGAGTCAGTCGTCTGACGTTTGACAATTGCAGCATGCGCCGTCGTGCCTGTGAGTCAAATTGGTTTCTACAGACCAACGAACGAGTACACATCACACTGAAATCTTCCGGCATTTCAGCGCTTTGACAGGACGGTTTCCTGCTTTCAGATAATCAAACGGCCAGACTGTATAGTTTGCACATTTTAGAGGACTTGTCAGAACATTACACCTGCCACAGTGACCACTCCTCGCCCACAGCGCGCCGTTTCCTGCTGACACCTGAATCAAGTTGGAAGGGTAAAGTACTTGTACTGCTGCCCTGGCGAAGGGTTGTCAAATGATACAGATAGTTCTCTGTTCTCAGATGAACCATAGTTTGTGGTGTAGCTGATCGTAATTGATTCAATTTGAATGCAGTTGGACCTCGCTGTGGATTCATGTAAACAAAGCGATATTGCGTTGTAAGAGGGATTACTTAAGGGGAGAATTTGTGTAGCTTCCACTCCAATGTATGCCTTTTCTATCAAACACAATTCCTTATTGATTTGTGTTTGTGATTTTTGTAGAAAATTCATCATCCGGTTGTCCAAAAAGTTGTATACTAAACGTAAATAAAACTTGTCATTTTTTCGTAAACTTAATTACGCCACTGTTCTCATTAATACCCCGTTTACTATTCATTGCTTTTATTTTATTGTAGTGGTACATGAGTACACCAGCAATTTAAGGTTCAACGCCATTAAATTTGTTAAGTTGATTATCAATTTGATATTTGAAAGTAATTACATGCATAGGGCAACAAATGTGCCATGAGTAATTCACTAATATGTACAGAAGACTCATGTGAGTAGCACAGGATTGGAAGATTATTGACCAGATAGCAGTTTTCTTTATGCAAAGATAATAATATTTAGCTTCAAAATGGTTCAAATGGCTCTAAGCACTATGGGACTTAACATTGGAGGCCATCAGTCCCCTAGACTTAGAACTACTTAAACTTAACTAACCTAAGGACATCATACACATCCATGCCCGAGGCAGGATTCGAACCTGCGACCGTGGCAGCAGCGTGGTTCCGGAATGAAGCGCCTAGAATCGCTCGACCACAGCGGCCGTCATATTTAGCTTCACCCAGACACATATTCATGATTAAAACAATTGAGAGCTTGCAATATCGCGCCACACACTGCCTAAAATCTATCAAGTACTTGTCGGAATCGCTACTTCATTCGGTTCCAAGGATGGACCAACACACTATTAAGATGGTTGTAATGGTGTGACTCATGAGTGTTTGAAGTGTGTGTTGTGTAACTGAAGCACACTGTGGTACGTAACAAACCAGTCATCGGCTTCATTCTGTGACACACATTTAGGTCCTAACCACAGTCTTGTAGTTGCCAGAAAGGAAGATATCGGCACCGAGTTTCTGTACAGTGGATTCCTTTTTCTGGTAGAAGGGTTCGAACTAAAAGCGTTTTTTGAAGGGTTTCTTGCACAAGATACATTTTTGTCATGAAATGTCTCATGTGTTAAGGATTCTTTATTGTTATTTAAGTTATTCAACGCAAATATCCATTATAGAAAGAATAACAGCATATCGAAGTCTCTCTTACCTGTCTACAGAGAAATTTGCTATGAAATTCGGCAATTAAGGACGAGATACTCCTGCAGCACATTCTGACTGTCTCTGGCATGTTATACCCTCACTGTTCACGCAAGCGGACCCTTTGGCCGTAAGATGGGAGCACTACGAGGATAAGTGAAGTACAGTGCGTCAGCAGCTAATTATTACCCAAACGATCAGCTCTGTAAACGTCAATTACCTGGCCCCTGTGTAAATAGTAGGAAAAGATATTTTATTGTGTTCCCAGGATGGGCTGCTTATATTTTTGAAAGATTGGTCAGCGTTTGACAATATTGACGGGAGTACATTCTTTGAAATTCTGAAGGCGAAGTGAAATGCTATTTGCATCTTGTATAGAAACCACACAACATATGTAAGAGTCGAGGGGCATGAAGGCTAAGCAGTGTTTGAGAGGGGAATGAGACATGTTTCTAGCCTATCTTTCGATCTATACGTTGAGGAGGCAGTAAAGGAAACCAAAGAAATATCTTGAGTGTGGATTAAGTTTTAGAGAAGAAATAAAAAGTATGAGGTTTGCCAATGGCGTTGTAATTCTATCAGAGATACCGAAAGACTTGTAAGAGCAATTAAATGAAATGGACTGTGACTTGAAAGGAGGACACCAGATGAACGTCAGCAAAGGTAAGACAAAGGCAATGGAATACAGTCGATTTAAATGACATGTTACTGAGGGAATTAGATTAGCAAACGAGACATTTAAAGTCGTAGTTGTTATTTGAGCAGCAAAATATGTGATTATGGCCGAAAAAGAAAAGATATAAAATGTAGACTGGCAATGGCAAGGAAAGCGTTTCTGAAGGAGAGAAATTTGTTATATCACATATAGATTTAACTTACTGAAGTCTATTCTGGAAGTAAGTGTATGGAGTGTAGGCAAGTATGGAAATGAAATATGAACGATAAACATTTTAGACAAGAAGAGAGCAAAATCTTTTGATAAGGAGAGCTACAGGAGAAAGCTGAAAAGGAGATGGATAGATCAGGTCACCAATCAGGAACCACTGAACAGAACTGGGGAGAAAACAGATTTGTAGCACATTGTGAGTGGAAGAAGAGATCGGGTAATAGGACACGTAGCGAGACATCAGGGGATCACAAATTTAATAATGGACTGAAGTGTGGTGGTAAAAATCGGAAAGTGAGACCAAGAGATGAATACTTAACCAGATTCCCAAGGATTTAAGTTGCAGTAGTTATTCAGAGCTGAAGAGTCTTGCACAGGGTAGACTATCATGGAGAGGTAATTCAAATGAGTCTTCGGACTGAAGACTACATGACAGGAGACAGCATTTTATGCAGTATCCTTGCTCGGTGCAAACGAATGAATATCTGTGATACTGTGAGACAATGATGCTCATTTTTACTAAGATGCTGCACAATTAGTACTATTATACGTTGGGACTTCGTGAGATTGTTGGGATACAGTAACTTCCACTCCTGGTAAAAATTACTACCCTAAGAATGTTGGAGGAACAGGAAAGGAAATCGTTTCGTCTTTTTCAGTGTGCTGCAATCATCCGACTTTTACCTCTGCTCGCGGCCAATCGTGGCTATGGAGACAATATTTATTGAAACATGAAATGTTAATTTGAGATATTCCTCGTTCAAATATCAGACGAACAATGAAAGAATTATACCGTTCCTGCTATACTCCAACTAGACCGAAGTGAAACCATTAGTAATGTGTTAGACACAGACAGATCAATAAAATAGCATATACTCATCACTGTTATACAGTGACTTAAGATACACAATAAAGATACTCTAGTCTAATTTACACAACCTGAACACTTTGAACTACGTTCAATTTCTGTAAATTTCCATTAGTGCTTGGAAGAACAAACTAATAATCACTAAATATGGGAAAAGGCCTGATATTCTGTAACCGACTTTATAAAGCCACAAAGTCACTTCCACTTCTTATGCAGTAGGTTAGTCTGTTAAAATGATTGAAGTACGAGAGTAAGTCAATTATTATCCGCAATTTAGTTATATTTTTGTTTATTTTGGTAGTACTGTCGTTTCACGTTTATGACACATGCTTTGTTTATTTTTAGTTATATCTTTGCAATTTTCCGGCTGCTACATTAGTTTCGTTATCACTGCCATGCTGCTAATCATGGCTGCTACGTTGTTTACTTCTACCAATGAAGAGCAACGTTCACTGATCCGTTTTTTGTGGTCGGAAGGAGTATTAGGGGCCGAAATTCATCGAAGACTTTCGGTACAGTACGTGAACAGTGTTTTGCCACAACGGAGTGTCTACGGATGGATTGAAAAATTCCGAAATGGTCGCACAAGTGTTAGGCATGATGAAAAAGCGGGACGACCGTTTACAGCCACAAATAAAGAAACCATTGAGCGTTCACGTGAAATGATTCTCTTACACAGAGGATTAACTATTGACGAAGTGGCACATCGTCTGAAAATTAGTCACGGTTCTGTCTAAGAAATCATCCTCAACAGACTTGAGTTTCATAAAGTTTGTGCAAGATGGGTCCTAGAACAACTCACACAGTCGCGTAAACAAACGTGCTTGGACATCTGCAGAAAACATTTGGATCGCTATGGTAACGAAGTGGACAACTTCTTAGACAGGGTCATTACTGGTGACGAAACATGGATCCATCATTACGAGCCAGAGAGTAAACGGCAAAGTATGGAATGGAAACATCCAAGTTCGCCGTGCGAGGATAAGTTCAAGACCCAACCGTCCGCAGGAAAACTGATGCTTACTGCCTTTTGGGACGCACAAGGTCTAGCACTGGAACATTATGGGGAAAGTGCACAACAATAAAAAGTGTAAGTTACAGTGAGATGCTTACTGCCAGGATAAAGCCTGCAATTCGAATCAAATGCCGAGGATTGCTTTCAAAAACGTTGTGTTGTAGCACGACAATGCCAGTCCGCATACTGCTGCCCACATTGCTGAAACGCTCCAGAAACTCAAATTTTAAGTACTGGATCATCCTCCATATAGTCCTGATCTTGTCCGTTCTGACTATCACTTGTTTGTTCCACTCAAACAGGCATTAATGGGCCGTCGATTTGCCTCGCATGAAGCAGTGAAAGAAGCGGTGCATTCCTGGCCCGCAGCTCAACTGGAAACCTTCTTTTATGCGGGCATCAGGAAGCTTGTACAACGATGGCCCAAGTGCGTTGAAACGCAAGGAGATTATGTCGAAAAATTATGTTATTGTAAGTTTCTTATTGAATTACAATAACTACTTTGTGGATAATAACTGCCGGCCGGGGCGGCCGAGCGGTTCTAGGGGCTACAGTCTGGAACCCCGCGACCACTACCGTCGCAGGTTCGAATCCTGCCTCGGGCATGGGTTTGTGTGATGTCCTTAGGTTAGTTAGGTTTAAGTAGTTCTAAGTTCTAGGGGACTGATGACTTCAGATGTTAGGTCCCATAGTGCTCAGAGCCATTTTTTTTTTTATAATAACTCTAGAGTGAAATGAATGAAGTCATGGGACATTGATATGCACATATACGTGTGGCGGTAGTATCGTATACACAAGATACATAAGATCAATGTACTGGCGGAGCTGTCGTTTGCACTCAGTTGTTTAATGTACAAAGGGCTTACGATGTGACTGTGGCCACAAGATGGGAATCAACAGAAGTTGTACGCAGAATGTTAGTTCTAGCCAGACTTATGGGACATTCCGCTTCGTAAACCGTTTGGGAATTCAATATTCCGAGGTCCACAGCGTCAAGGATGTGCTGAGAATACCACATTTCAGCCATTACCTCTCATCTTGGTCAACGCAGTGGCCGACGGCCTTCACTTAACGAACGAGAGTAGTGGGTCTGCGTAGTGTTGTCAGTGCTAACAGACCAGCAACTCTGCCTGAAATAACCGCATAAATCAACGTCGGACGTACGGCTAACGTATTCGCTACGACAGCAAGGCGAAATTCCGCATTAATGGGCTATGGCAGCAGACGACTGACACGAATGCCTCTCCTAACAGCACAACATGTCTGCAGCATCTCGCTTGGGCTCGTCACTCTGTCAGTTGGACCTAAGACGATGTCATATGAATTCCGATTTCAGGCGGTAGGGGCCGATGGTAGTATTCGAGTGTGGAGCAGACGTCACTAAGCCATGGATCCAGGCTGTCAAGAAGGCACTGTGCAAGGCGGACGTGGCTCCATCATGTTGCTGATTACGTTTACATCGAATGGGACTGGGTCCTCGTTCAACTGAACCGATCATTGACTGGACATGGTTATATTCGGTAGCTTGGAGAACATTTGCAGCCATCCATGGACTTCACGTTCCCAAACACGTTACTGGGCCACAACTGTTCGTGATTGTTTTGAAGAACATTCTGGTGAATGATTTGGTCACCCAGATAGCCCGAATTGATTCCCATCGAACATTTATGGGACTCAGTCGGCAGCACCGGCAACACTTTCGGAATTATGGACGGCTATAGGGGCAGCATGGTTCAGTATTTCTGCAAGGGACCTCCGACGACACGTTGAGTCCATATCACGTCAAGTTGCTGCACTGTGGCGGACAAAAGGAGATCCGACATGGTATTTGGAGGGATCCCATAACTTTTGTTACATCACTGTATGTTTTTGTTATGCACTATGTTCTTCATTGGAAATTGTTTTTTTTATTTCAAAAACTTCGAGTTTGGAAACGTAACTTTCTGCATTCTCAGTTCGTAATGGTAAATTCCTCACTGAGCTTTATACTGCTGATTCGTTTTTTTAAAGAAAGAAGTCTGGCATTAAAAAGAAACTTATCTTACAACCTTAGCTAACTGTAAGTGTTTTGCACTATGAATCGTACAATGATGATAGCTGGAAGACTACTGTTCGGAGATTTAGGAGGTAATTCTAAATAGAACGACCTTTAAGGACAGGAACACGAAGCTACGAATGTTTTTGGAGAAAAGCTACATATATATCCCTTACCAATAACCAGTTAAATTTTCTCACACTGCCCAAATAAATCTTATCACAACCAGAAAAGAAAGAAGACAATTTCATCAAAGGAAATATCGGAAATCAGAACTGCTGGCCAGTGAGTCGGCTCACCTCTACGTACGTACCTGCTTCCTTTCCACTTCACCGACGCGTCTGTTGGCTGCCTTTCCTTGAAGGATCGCTTCCAATAACAACCGGCGAAGGGGAACAAGTCGCGAAACACAATAACGTTGTTTACCTCTCTGTTTTCCTTTTACGGCTGCTACTGCTATCGACCGTCTGCTGTTCCGTCAATTATAATTGCAGCGGCAGACAGATCTGTCGGGTACAAAAACATTTCGGTTCTGCTGCCTCGGAGTTTGTGTTCTCAGATAACACAGCTCTGTCAATGTTTTTCTGTTTCTCCGCTCGTAGCCGGCTGTAACTTTTATTTGTAGCAGGTAGCGCTGGACAGGAGAAAAAAAAACAGGGTTCAATCAGGAAAACTGTCGCCTGCCGCTACTAGGAATCGTTTATCAGCCACAACATTAAGAATGGATTGAAAAATTCCGAAATGGTCGCACAAGTGTTGCGCACGATGAAGCAGCCGGACGACCGTTTATCGCCACAAACGAAGAAGTTGCTTTGCTCTGCAGATTTTATTGGATTGGACACTATCTGTGAGCATTACCAACATATTGCTCAAATGTACTGAATACAGAGAAACAGATTTTTTTGTATTTGACAAAGAGGCTTAATACCCTATTGCTATGTTATTAATGTATCAGTGTTGGAATATCTTGTAAAAGTTTAGGAGATACGAAAATAAATGATTACATGGGCTCAATCGTAGGTGGCAGATTTCGGTTCTTTGATATGCTACTGGGAAAATGCTGTAGATCTACAAAGGACACAACTTCTTATAATATTGCTCAGATGTATGCTATTCGTAACAACTACGAATAACAGAGTGTACTGAACGTGTACAAAGAAGAGCAAAATGAATGGTAACAGGCTAGTCCGACCCAACGAAGAAATTGTGGGACATAAACTGGCAGATGAAGGTAAACATCATCTACCACACGAAACATTAATTACAAAGTTTCAAGAACCAGTATAAGTGAGGAATCTAGAAATGTAGTCAGCCCCTTGAACACTGCTCCAGTAGCGATCGCGAAGGCGAGATAATGATAATTACGGCACATACAAGGGCTTTGAAGCACTCATTTTTGCTGCGCTACATAATCGAATTGAACGAGAAAAATCGCTGATCTTTTAGTACGGCACATTGGAAAGTACCCTCTTCCATGCATTTCACAGTGTCTAGGAGAGTATGAATGTGGGTATGGATACGGCAGTAGTGCAATGTCGAAAATGGATGGAAATTGAAGACACAAAGAAGAGAACTGCAAATAGTTACAAACTTGTTCATTCAACTTCTCGTGCTTCTTATATTCTGGATCTAATACTGAGAAAAATAAATAATCAATCCCAACTGTACAGTGCTTCTTTGATGGCATTTTTTTCTTGGAATTCTGCATTGTCTAAAGCAAACATTTTGTACCTGACGTTTCCCCTCCTAATGCGGGAGATATCTTTCGAAACAATGAGGTCGTCGTTTTTGCGCAAGGCAGAACCCTTGGACACCTGAATATACGTCAAAGAGAGCAATCGAAGCGCCGTGGGTCTGTCACTGATTATAATTTTACAGCGTTCACGGTGATAATGACACCCACGAAAACTGCTGCCGCTAAGTACATGGCTGTCGAGAGTAATGACTCAGCGGAGGACAGATGTCTGCCCTTAACAACACGAAGATTTCCGTTGATGACTGTAACATAATTATCTTCGTAGCTGATTGTTGCGGTTTCTCAGGAAACTGTGTAAAGAGCGGATGGTGTATGTCACTGATGCAATAGCGCTTATTCCGCAACTGCAGAGACGAAAATGTTTATTGTGGAAACAGCAATACTGAAATCGGACAATCAATCTCGCAACAGTTTGCAGAGGTATTCTCGTCTTGCATTCATTTGTTAAGCTGTACCGTTACTGAGAATGGTGAATGGAGGTCATTTTTTGGAGACTGGGAGTAGGGACATGTCATATTTCATCAAATGTTCGCATTTTTGCTACTTGTTGGTGGGACAATATTAACGCTCAGAAGTGCAGACATGAGTTAGTGTAAAGGCATGTACGACTACAAAGGGCCGCAATTGTTCCAGTGATCCATCTGCAGGATGATAATGTCTGTGCACACTGAATTACTGCGATCGATGAACTTTTCAGAAAGAATATATCCAGGGCAATATTTCTGGATCTGCGCCGCATAGGACATATCTAGAGGGTGATCAGAAACAGCCTGAATAGCTTGTAAGAGTGTTACGGGGTAGATTGTGCTGAGAAGTAATCGTTAAGCAAAAAAGTACAATATGTTGCGCTGTCCCCAAACGTGTTCTTCATTTGATTTCCTCAAACCGAACAAACGTAGCTCTTGTTCACCGGGTTTAAATGTACTACTTCCGAAAACGCACAATTTAGTTGATAATGAATAACTGATAAGCCACACTCGCACAGATGTCGGTGCATTACTGCATTTTAGGAAGTGAAAATGCTTGAGTTTACCCGTGAAACATCCTGATTGGCTAACGTCAATGCGAATTAAATCGGAAAAGTTGAGACGTAGCGAATTATTTTCTCAATAATTATTTCTCAGCACATCGTAAGTTACAACACCCTTAGAAACTTTTCAGGCCTTTCTGTCACCAAAAGAAATCATGAGACGTGTAGAATTTATAAGGAATAAGATGTACCGCCAATAGAGCTCGTGAATCATATCACAGATATTATTCCACGTCGCAAATGCAAGATGGTTTCGGTCCATCCCGTCATCGTAGGCTGGTGTCAAGTAATTTCTACTTTATTGTAACTACTGTCCACACCATTACCGTAGCTTGTGATCCTTTTTTCTGCGTATCTATATTTCAAATTTCACTATCAACGAAGGTTATCAGACAGAGAAGTATCATTGCCGATAATTAGCCAGACAGAGAACTAACATTTCCCAAAATCAGTGATGCATCCATTCACAAACTTTCATTCATTGTCATCAAGTAATCCAGTCAGCAGCTTTCAATCGTACAGAAGTCATCTCCCAGTCATCATGATCATGACAGTTATCAAAGCATCATCCAGTCCTAATCGTCACCGTATCATCATCAAATCACAATCATCATTAATATAATCACCACCGTTAGTAGTAGCTAATCGTTGTAACAACTCTTTAGTCCAATTTCTCGATCAATATTTACATTTTGCCATTCATTCATTGTGTACATTCTGACCGAAATTAAATACCAACCAGCAATCCCTGACTCACTAACTGCCACATTCCTGCAAGCTTTCCATGTGCGATTTGAATGTTAGATATATTTACGAGAATGGTTATCATATCTAAAGTGCTGTTATGCAGTCACCGCTCTAATGGTTTTCCTTTGCACGAAGTCTGCGATGCTAGAAAAGAACCTACACGTATTATGAATTACTTATTTACTGTAATTAATTCAAGACAGATGCGCATCTTAGCACTTGGTCTTCAAGATGTGACTGCCCCTTACCGATGGCCAGTTGGCCACTACGTGTTCGTACATGGAAAACAAATGTTGTGTCCTAAAAGAGTGTTAACAGCATGTGAATATCGACTTCCACGTACGTGAAATGTCAGTAGCGGGGTCTTTTCTAAAGTTGTCATGAGCTTATGTAGAATAGTGTTTCACGCTTCTGTATGCCTTTGGATGGCGTAAAAGTGTTATTTACTATAGGAGCTCAGCAGATAATGATAGCCGATCAAACCGATGACATACATTAAGAATCGAGAGAAGCCAAACAGAAGGGCCGAAAATTATGTCTTCCCCATATAGCTAGAAATTTACACAACGGTAAATTTTAGCACAGTAATTTAGCACGAGTCAAGGGTTTTGTAGTGCTGAGAGATTTGACTTTCTTCGAAATATCCACTGTTTAATTTCACATGATCAGACCCCGGAACTTATGAGAAATTCATACTTAATGGCACGTCATGCATTAAAAATCATTATATTCCACCAGAGCGAAAAATTTATCGATGACTAGGTTGAAAATCTTTGCGATATCAGTGACGACATTATAGGTGAACTGATATTAAGTGTCAAACAGCTCAGTGAAAATATTTTATAGAAGTTATAAAAAATCTGAAACAATTCTGCATACAGCAGCGATAAACAAACTGACTTTAATGTCAAGGAAGAGTACTAGAATCGAAAAAAGCAAACTTTTCTAAATGAACATAGGTTGGTTACGCTTTGTCCTGCACCTGTAGCTCTCAAATGGTAACGAGTCAGCGACAAGAGCAGAGAAGATGGTGCCTTTATCCTAGGTTTCACCGGTTATTACATAGGCTCATCCATTCGAATGCTTAATCTGAACTGTCAGAACTAGGAAACCGTTGTGTTAGTATTAGTCAAGATATCTTTACGTTAGACGTCAATTCCTGTGTTTTGTACCGGGTAAAACAAGACTTAGTTCAGGTGCTGTAGGAAAACCCAATTGTCATTAAAGTTCGCAAATAACAAGACAGCTATATAAACAGTCTATATGTGGGGAGGACAACTAGAAGTAGGCTACTGTTCATATCAGGTTCCGCACATCTCGCATTTAATGCAAATCACAAAACTATACTGGGCTGCAACTTGTTATCCTTTTACTCCATGGCTGCTGGATGATTTTCCAAGTCGTATTTGAAAAGTAAACATGAACTATCTGAGTTGAATATGCCGTTTATAAATCATCCAACGGCCAATGCTATCATGGCGTACGGGAATGGTGTAATAAACATTGAAATAGGTTTTCATTCGAATAGTAGATTGCCGTTTTAATAACGAAGTATGTTGTCTTGCTTTTTGACAGTGCATTAAAAATCAAGAATGGACAACGGACTTTCATCCTAACACATTAAGAAATGCATTTTAACAAATGAACTAAAAATAAAATAAAAGATATTAATGATTTCTAAATTAAAATTTTGCTCAAAATATTTCCGACAGTTGTGCCTGTAACATACTACTTACGTTGACTCCGTTCTTTCTGGCTACCTCTCGAAACACACACTTTGGCATCAGAGAATGTGGCAAAACAAATTTTTAAAATTTTATTTTCATGTGTCATGTGATAGGATCAAAACACCTCTCATCTGCTTTCATTCTACGGTTTTGCTTTAGGACCTTTAGACCGATACCGGTAGGCGTTTCGAAGCGTTCTATGATCGTATGAAATGCAAATCAAGTGTTAACATACAAATTGCTTAATGGAGCAAAGCTACACCTCTAGACACGTCTCACTCTTTCTTTCCAAGCTATTTCACACACTTCTTGTTTCGATACAGTTTTAATCTGTATAGATGGACAATTGTGTTTTTCAACGTATTGTTTTTCCGAGAAATTTACTTCCACTGAACGTCTATTACAGTGTTTCAGCGTTGGTATCAAGCCATTGCTCTGTACCTTGAATATTTACTGCATATTTCGCTTTGTCTTAAAGTTACATTTACAGCGCGGATAAATTTATTTTTCCGAGTGCAGAGATCTAAGGTACTGAGTGTGACGACGACTATGCATACACAGAAACAGAGGACGGTGGTGTATCCTACTGCCTACGGAAATTAACCAGTTCTCGACGAACTCGCTAATGTCAAAGCCACGAATTTTGTCGAATAGTTTTTACTGATGCAGTCACTTTTAGTAATATTTTATTAGTGCAATGCATTTTGCCAGCATGCTGCCATCATCACGTGGATTATACAGTTACTTATACAACAGCTCATAGGTTATGTACATTAGCTGTGTGTGCCAGTGGGATTAAGAATCGAAAAATAAACCAGTGTCGAAGGATAAATCTGTTACAGTATGTACATTATGTGAATAGCATGATTAGGTAATATATTAATACGTTTACTTACATTTCTGTTGGCGATTTCATTCTCTGGCACACAGAGCACAGTAACGGGTAAATCAAAACTTAGCATTTTCACAAACATCTGGTTACATCTTTCCGAAGAGTTTTAAAATCTAAGATAAGCTACTTACAATTTCGTAGACTGTTAACATCTTTCCAGAGAGTTATTAAATCTAAGCTAAACTACCTACAATTTCAAACACAGTAATATATACCTATAGTGAAGATGAGGACTTTTATGTAGATGTATTGGCAATATGGAGAATGTTACATTGATACTTAATGAAAACTATTCTGTCAAGGAAACAAACATTTAATCTTGGAGAAGTTTTTAAAGAAGTTAACATTATTACTTTGAAGCTTATAATTTAATAATACATCTCCATGTGCTGTGCCATGAATGAAGATTTCCAGTTCTTCATATAAGTCCATTTATTGTCCCTTATTCTTTACCTGTTACTGTGCTCCGTGTGCCATAAAATTAAATCGCCAACAGAAATGTAAGCAAACGTATTACTATATTACCTAGTCATGCTATTCACATAATATACACACTGTAACAGATTTATCCTTCCACACAGATTTATGTTTCGATTCTTAACCCCACTGACCCACACAACTAATGAACATAACCTATAAGCTGACATATAAGTAACTGTACAATGCACCTGATGATGGCAGCATGCTCCTGAAATGCATTGTCCTAGTAATAAAATATTAGTAAAAAGTGACTGCAGCAGTATCAATTATTCCACATAATTTTATAATACAGTCGCAAACCCCAAACAACATCCATATAACATGGATAAATTTAAAAAACGAATTTTGTGTTTATGTCTATTATTCACTTTTATTTTACTGCTTGCTTTGTTTTAGAGACAATCAAAGGGTGAAAAAGGACACGATATGTGTACAAAGAGTATTATCTGAGACCAAACGTAAGAAACTGAAATACGATTTAAGTTATACAATACCTGAACAACGAAAAAGCCTGTTCAGTGCATAAATAAGAACGTTGATCAATGACCAGTTCAGACAGAAACCTTCAAAAAGTAGAGATCGCTGGTAAAGCATTTATTTCGATAACAAGATAAATGGACACTTTGTACTGCCTTCTAAATGTTACAAAACTGTTGTGGCATTTGTGACCACTTGTTAACATACTGATTGTCGGCCACCAGTAACAGACGACGAACCTTTGAAAGTCCCTGCCGTTAGCGCTGGTGAAACGCAAGAAATTTCGTTGAACAAACTTCAGGTTGAGTAAATATTTGAAAATGGTTGGATGAGAATTTTTTTCAGCTGTAAGTTCTCAGTTGTGCAGAGAATTTACTGTACCGCCTCATTCACGAACATCCACTGTGAATCTTCCTTTCGTTACTAATAAAATGTGTTATCATCAGTAGCTTATTAATTCAGTTACTATGTTTCGACTTTTTTTAAAGAAGGAGAGTCGCTTACAACCACTCTTCGACGGTTGAGGCGCCAAAATGCACAACAGACACCACGCACGACACTCACAATTTTGCTGGTGACGTACTTGTACAAACGACCATTTGTGAAAAGCGAATCGCAGTTCAAGACAGGTACTTTCACGAGCGATCGACTGAGACAAGAAAGTCACTCAGGTAAAAAGGGCTCCACTGTATCTGTGTTAATCTCTCTGGGATTCATATTATTCATTAACAATAGTACTGCATAAAGGCTGGATTAGAAGCTAACAGAAAAACCGTGGTTCAAAAGAATGACTTCACTGCTGGTAATGTAACACTTTTCGGACTCAGCCTTCTTGAAGTATCTAGGAACAACATGCTGCATGTAGATATAAAGGTTACAAGATGTGCACGCAGAGTGTGACCAGCAAAACACTGAGTCCTTTTATGACTGTTATGTGCACATCTTGTAACCTTTATAGCTACAAGCAGCATGTTACTGGTAGGAATCTGAAGAGGGCTAAGTGTGAAACGTGTCATTTATGAGAAAGAAAGTCATTCAGTTTTTGAAAGCCGGCCGCGGTGGCCGAGCAGTTCTAGGCGCTTCAGCCGGGAACCGCGCAAGTGCTACGGTCGCAGGTCCGCATCCTGCCTCGGGCATGGATGTGTGTGAAGTCCTTAGGTTAGTTAGTTTTAAGTAGTTCTCAGTTCTAGGGAACCGATGACCTCGGATGTTAAGTCCCATAGGGCTCAGACCCATTTGAACCATTTGTTTTTGAAGCATGGCTTTTCGGTTAGCGATCAATTCAGCCTTTACGCAGAGCTACTGTTCATTATAAACTTTGTGTCGCAATTGTGTTAAAAAGTTAGTCATTCACTTAAAAGAGCCCATGATCACTATGAAGGTCTGTTCAAAATATTCCAGAACTCCGTCCACAAGTTGTTTCTACGCTTACCTTTTACCTATTATGCATGGTATCCTTCGAAACGCTCTTCTCCACAACTGATACACCGCTCCTATGGCCGTTTCCACATCCGGAAGTAGTCTTGTTGCGCCTCTTGCTGGATCGCGTGAAGCGCCGTCTGCGAATTTTCTTTTATCTCGTCTGGCGTTGCAAATCTTCGACGTTTCTACGGGGTTTTCAGGCCTGGAAACAAAAACAAGGCCCCAGGGTCCAGGTCTGGAGAGTAGGGAGGATGAGTCAGCACAGTGATGTCGTTTTTTGCCCAATGGTCACTCACCACCAGGGATGAATGTGCTGGTCTGTTATTGCGATGCAAGAGCCACATTTCAGGTCGTTTCCTTCCCACATTTTCTCACAGATGTCGCAGCGGTACTCCTGTCGATTAACATTTTGGCTCTGTGGCACGAATTCCTGATGAACTGATCCTTGAAAGGCAAAGAAAACTATCAGCATGGCTTTGACATTTCATCTGACCTGACGAGGTTTCATCGGTCTTGGAGAACATCTTCCGACCCACTGTGAAGACTGAAACTAAGTCTCAACATCAAAACCGTGAACTCCCGGCTCATCACCAACTATGATTCTCTTAAAGAACATCTAGTTCTCATTTGCGCGATCCAATATCTCTTCACTGAATGCGAAGCGAAGGTCTTTCTGATCTTGGCTCATGAGCCGTGGGACGAAATTCGCGACGACAGGATGCATTCCAAGAAGCTGTGTCAGCATTTCACTACATGATCTAACCGATATGCTACAGTCTTCTACAATCTCTCAGGCAGTTACTCTTCGATTGGCATGCAAAATTTCGTTGACGTTATTAACATGAGCGTCGTCGGAAGAGTCAAAGGACATCCTGAACAATGGTCATCTTGAAGTTCCTTCCAGTCTTTTTTCTAAACCGTGTGAACAATTTGTAACAAAAAAATGGCTCTGAGCACTATGGGACTTAACATGTGAGGTCATCAGTCCCCTAGAACTTAGAACTACTTAAACTTAACTAACATAAGGACATCACACAATCCATGCCCGAGGCAAGATTCGAACCTGCGACCGTAAAGGTCGCGCAGTTTCAGACTGAAGGGCCTAGGACCGCTTGGCCACACCGACCGGCCATTCATAACACCAAGTACGACTTAAAGCACTCACTATCATAGATTTCATGCATCATTTGATGTGTCTCTGTTAAGGTGTTCCTCAGTTTCAGCAAAATTTAATACAGACGCGTTGCTACTCTAACTCTGCGTTCTCGAATTTCGCAAACTGCGCTACACAACGTTCTACTCAATACAGCCACCGAACAATTACTAACAGACATACTACAATGAAACTTTCAACAGTCATGCATTAAACACAGGCATGTGCAGGGATGCCAGTCATATTTGAACCCAACACACCATTGGCGCGAAATTACGAATGTTGCGGAACTTTTCATACAGACCTCGTAGATAGTAGGACTGTTACCGAGCGGCCAAGTGACCCTCTACCGCTGACGTAAGACATGGCGGTGAAGTGGTGTGTACATGCCGGGCGTTTTTATGGAAATAGTTCACTAAGATTGGTGACATGGAACCGTGTTTCAAAGTGCCCATGACCACAATGTCGAACGAACTCTAGCGATTTTCTGGTGTATCGACGCGGACCGTCCTACGTGTCAACAATGAATAGTGCTTCACTCGGAGCAACAAGAAAGAAGAACATTCGTGTAAAGATCCTAACCGGCAGGAACAGGAGATGAACGTCGTTCCTTGTCAATTTCTAATCCGGTAGGAATTACTGCAATCAGTGAATGCAGATACTTATCAATCTATTTACGAGCGGACGTTGCAAAGAAAAATGCATGCGCTGTACATATTAAGTCAGGAGCATCGCAAAAGGCCATTGGCCACAGCGGCTTAGAAGGCTGGACGTCTTGAATATATATATAAAATAAATACAGTAGCTGACTGGAGACATGTAGTGACCTCCGATTTCGCTTCTTTCCAAGTGCCGGAACGTGTCGGTTGCACCCTGGGCTGAATGAAACGTGTAACGGAGAATGTGTGGAGAGAAACTTCCTGACCGAAGATGGTTCTGCAATGTTTTCCGGGGTGCTTTCCACACGTTACGTACATTAATACAGGTTACCATTAAGAGTAACGTTGAAAGTTATTTAAAAATTCTCGGTGGTCAAGTGTTGCCGTTTTTTCTTCATCTTTACTACTAGTAGGCTGTATAAATATCCGTATTCCAAAACGACAACACCTGTGGTCACAGGGCTGCACCAATACCAAGTGTTACCCTTCCAGAAAATGAAATTGGAGTTGAAAAGATGACGTTTTGTCTCCGAATAAAAGATTCAAGCCAAATTGCAACTGATTCTGCTAAGTGCCAGCAGTACTTCCAACGATGGTAAAATCGCGAGTAGGGTTGCATACAAGCACGAGGGAACTACTGTAAAGGTGACTGGAAATCAGGATACGTTGTCTGATGTTTAAGGGGATATTATCGGTAATTTTACGTATCATCTGGTCCGTTCGTGGTTTCATGGACACTCCGGCATCCTATTGCATCTCGACTGGCTGGCTAAATCACCAGATTTTAACTACAAAGAAAATCTCCGGGGCTATTTTATGGAATGTAATCATGAATGAGAGACTTCTTAAGGCTTTCGTGGCCGCTTGTTGACAAACTGCCTATTGGCTTCTGTCTCGGGTTCTTCGACCGACGTTCATATAATGATTTTTCTGACGTTTCGCCAGCACGACTGGCTGGCACTGTCAAAGCTTCACCCTCCATTGCCGGTGGTGAACTGGAGCCGAGCTCGCGGGCGCAGACTATATGTACCTGGCGCGCCAACGTCCGAGGGCTTCTCTGCGGTCAATTCCGGTGCGGTTCTCCTCTTGCTACCTGTGACGGTCGTTCGCTGCAGTACGGGAAGCCAGGATCCGTTTACCTTAAGGCTTTCCTCTTTCTTGTTCAAACTGTTCGCGTGTTTTTGTATTTCTACAGCTTCTCTGAACAAGCTCGTGTGATAGTGCTTCCCTACAGCCAGAACTTCCGTGTCGGTGAATTTTATTACGTGGTCGGTCTCATGATTAGTACGCTTGTAACGAGAGCAGGACGAATATGTGAGCCGCAACACCTAGAACGAGAAATGCAACACCTGGAAACTGTCCTGAGGAGCAATGGGTACTCCACAAATAATATTAGAAGTGTAACAGAGCCAAACACTCGGCGAAGTAAGGAACCAGAAAAAGAAATATCGGGTACGGCCTTTCTGCCATACATTCCCAGAGTGACGGACAGAATCGGCCACATATTGCACAAACATGGCGTAAAGACGATTTTCAAACCGACAAGGAAGATCAAAGAGTGTCTTAGGTCGGCGAAGGAGAAAAGAGACCCACTTGCAATGTCGGGAATATACCGTATACCATGCACATGCGGAAAAGTTTATGTCGGAATGACTGGACGATCCATCAACACCAGGATCAAAGAGCATAAGCGACATTGCAGGTTGGGGCAGGTGGAGAAATCGGCCGTGGCAGAGCACGCACTCAATGAGACCGACACGGAAGTTCTGGCTGTAGAGAAGCACTATCACACGCGCTTGTTCAGAGAAGCTGTAGAAATACAAAAACACGCGAACAGTTTGAACAAGAAAGAGGAAAGCCTTAAGGTAAACGGATCCTGGCTTCCCGTACTGCAGCGAACGACCGTCACAGGTAGCAAGAGGAGAACCGCACCGGAAATGACCGCAGAGAAGCCCTCGGACGTTGGCGCGCCAGGTACATATAGTCTGCGCCCGCGAGCTCGGCTCCAGTTCACCACCGGCAATGGAGGGTGAAGCTTTGACAGTGCCAGCCAGTCGTGCTGGCGAAACGTCCGAAAAATCATTATATGAACGTCGGCCGAAGAGCCCGAGATAGAAGCCAATAGGCAGTTTGTCGTGACGAGAGGCTTAAACTGTTTATGGTGAAATTGGAGATACTTACAGAAGTTTTTTGGGGGTGACAAAGTATTTATCCGATATGATTATCTCAGATAGGCTACAGGAAGACAGCTGAGGATGTCCTATCGTCATGTGGGAGCTCATGTGTCCGCGTAGCCAGCTGTGGCGCCTCAAGTGACGGTGTGCTTGTGTTTGTTGCAGGCCTGTCGGCGGAGCTGTTCTACGTACGAGAGGGCGTGGTCAACACGTACGCCATGAACTTCGTGGTGCCCGTGCCGGCACACATCAGCGATCTGGTCTTCTCCTGGCAGTCGCTCGCCAAAAACCCGGTGCGTATTTACATTCAGAGCTCTGAATGTTTTAGAGCAACCAACTTTCGTAGCTTTTACTAAATTCAGTGTTGTAATTCAGTTCTATTCTCAGTTAATTGTGTACCAAGAAAACACTGGAAATCCCAGTGTTCCACTTACTCTTAGTCTGCAATTATTTCAGATGTGAAACAGAGCAGTGACCCATGGAGACTCGTTCCAGGAAATAAGTGGCCCCTTTCTGTCAAAGCGCGTTATGCTGAGGGGTTTCAACCTTGCCTAGTGAGTTCTCAAAATGCACATGAAGTGGGATCATTTGAACAGACTATTGGCTGCTTGTCTCTCGCGAAAGCAGTGGAACTACTCAGACTCTGTGTTCTTCAACCGTTTTGTGAAAGCAAACTCCGACGAAAAGAGGCACCGAGACCCGATGGGATGAGATTTTCTTTTTCCGACAACAGATAACACAGAACCCGTTCGTTGTTCCGAGAAACAGCTAGTGTGGGAAGTCAAGAGCAGTTTTCCAAATTTTTGTGCAAGAGATGACCGACCGTGAATTGATAGGATAAAAAAGCGAGACAATGACGTAAGCTCGTGAGTCCCTGATTCTCATATAGTGCAGCCTAAAAGGCTGCCGACTGGAGAATGAGTTTTACTCAGTTTTTGTTGGGAGAAAAACAGTAATACGACAAGTACACCAATAGCTAAAGTTGGACAAACTTTTTGTCACCGGTGGGCATTTTTGACGTGAACTCTGAGCAAAGCACACACAGGAGATGGTAAAAACTCAAAGATTTCACTTAGCTACAAAGAAGCGAAGAAGACGCACTTCTGGATATCGCTTCGAGAATGACACTTGCACTTAAATTTCTCGCTGTTTGTGAGGAAACTTTAATTCCGATCACGTTTCCTTCGCTTTAGTGTACATCATCCACAGTCTGCTCGTCAACACATAACAGTTTTGGTGAGAATATCTAGCGGCATCGGCTGCTTAGGAAGGAACGAAGATAAGAATTTTCTAGTAATTCAAAGCATCCATGTAAGTTCACCCACGATTAGGCGGAGAGACGTGGTGGTATGGTTAATTTACTTTCTCTACCGGTACAGTCCCGCAGTCATAATTATCCACCCGCGGCTACGTTATAATTCTAGGAAGTTGGTCACTACCGACCACAGTTCCTTATCCGACAAATTTACCAGAACTATTGTTCTTTATCATAATTTTTTCATGTTTCGTTTAGTTGTTCTTTGTCATGTGTTCAACTAATTGTAGGTAATGTCCATATTAATATGTGAACACTGAATACTCTGTAATAAAATTTGCTTCGCGAGGAAGAAGGTTTTGATTTAATAGCAAGAGAATCCCGTTTCTCATGCAGTTTATTCGTACTGAACTCCGGGAATGTCAAGACGTACGACTCACTGGCAGGGCAATTTCTGCTTTCATAATAGCGTTAGTTGAAGTCAGTTAACAATTTTATTGAGTCTCAGAGTTGTTCAAGAACCGATCTGCCTCTCAGCAGTGCAGCTGATGCAGGAGGAAGGCTCAACTCGATTGGCACCTCATACACTGCTGATGTATGGTATCACGTCCAGCTTATTCTTACTAATTATAAGTTTTCACTTACGCTCTGTAAGAGTAAGTCGGATGTGACATGTATCAGGAATGTGGCATTCTTTTGACAATGGCGAGCTACTGAACCGCGTAAGGAAGGAACAAACTAAATATTTGATGGTCAATTCGATGGTGTCATTATAAACACAGAACACGACAGCCATATCTGATGAAGCTTCCATGCAGTTTTTATACGCTGACAACGTACAATGAGAGGAGAATGACTACATTCATTCGATAGGGAAACAGAGAGGCAAGCAGGCAAGTCCCTGACATTTCCACTTACTTTCGTTAAAAGCAGTTCCTAGAGGCTTTTTGTCGGTCTTGTTCTGGTCGTTCCATAGCGCGCCTTTCAAATGAGTTGTAAAGCACTGATAGGACTAGCTAGGAGTTTTGATTTTCCACTAAGTGTGTTAAGTATACACATAATACAAAAATTCGTAACTAACTAAAGCAAGAAATGCACATCAACACAATCTACGTAGATTCGTTGTAATTGTGACATAAAGTCCGCAGCAAGAATGCAACAACACTGAACATTAATATGAGTGCTCCAGAATTAATGAACTGGTCACGAAACGAAATGCCACTAGTCAAAATCCAGCGGGTTTATTTTACGCGTTTCGGGAGAGGCATCTCATCAGATAGTCAGGAAACCAAAATACAAATGACAGAAAACGTACAAAGGTATACAGAGCAACATGACAAAGGCATATTTACAAAATTTCATCGTATTGAGAGCTGCCATATACACCATGATCATCTAGGTATGCGGATGCAGAAAGACACGGTGCAACGGATACAGCTGTCAAGGCAGACTAATCTCAGAGCGACATTATGTTTTCCAAGTAAACAATTTCTGCCACCAGGGTGCGATGAAGCATACAAAAGTGGTGCCGCATAGCGACGAAAACACAATAATAAATTACAATACATTTATAAAAAACTATTGAATAAAAAACAGAACTTTCACAAAGGTATTTAAAGCAAGAAAGTTAAACAACATGCCGAAAAACAATTCTTACATTGGTATAAAGTGCCATCAATAGAATAGACATATAAAATAAAATGCATAAGGTATACAAAACAATTAAACAAAATCAATATTAAAAGGTGAATTGACAAATACCGCACCACATAGTGATATACAATAAAATAATTGAAATTCCAATGTTAAGCGTGCCAGGTGTAAACTGTGGTGTCACCGCCAGACACCACACTTGCTAGGTGGTAGCCTTTAAATCGGCCGCGGTCCGTTAGTATACGTCGGACCCGCGTGTCGCCACTGTCAGTGATTGCAGACCGAGCGCCACCACGTTCTTTTCTTTATAGGATAATTACTTTACCTTGCTCCAGACCTCACGCCAATCTGCGTCAGCTTAACGCGTGCCTTTCGGCTACCTCCGAGTGGCTTGGCTGTCTTGCCACGCCACTACATAAACATCCTTTTGCACTTATTGTAGTCAACATACGAAACCTCGAGTTGTCTTCTGATGAGCAGCACTTGTTCAGAAAAGAATTTTAATCTCCCAACAGCAGTTAACAACCAAGGTGTTAAAAGAGCTATTGCTGAAATTAAAAATGTTTGTGAACAGTATAAAATTCCTGAATCTCTTCAGGCAGCCATTGCAGTAAAACGCGTAAGGCCTTTGACAAATCATTTAAGACTCAATTTTCCTCCAAAGCATTTCTGTTATCAGTCATGAATGTCAACACAAAATGATGTGAAAGTAGTGTTATCATAACAAGAGCCTACAATGACAGCCTGTCCTACTTATCTGAGCTAAAGATTGTGTAACTAAGACTTTAGAAATGTTTGAAAACAACACTAAGGAAGTCTAGAAAAATCCTATGCTAAAAATTATCGATGATTTGAAAAACAAAATATACGAGCAATTCAAATTTTCTGTTCTATTCAGACGTTGCTAGGAAAAGATGTTTCATCACGAGCCCAAAACTTCCAAAATTAAGGTCACAGATTAACCTTCATAAACAAGGTTCTCCCGTAAGACCTCATGTGAATGGATGCCAAAGCCCCATATTTGTCATAAACAGTTTGTATTACACCAAATTAAAGAAGCTTACGTTTTTTCTAACACGTGGTCCGTTAAGAACAGTTACGAAATGAAAGCATTAATGAAGAATTGTAGTGTGCCAGAAGATTCGTTGCTAGCTTCCTTTGACATCAATAATCCTCACACTAACATTCCGCTGGACGAAACTTTCGTAATAATTCATATGAATTGTTGGAAACATAAAACATTAGCCATAGGAGAAGCCTATGAACTTCTTGAATTTATTCCTCTGATCTTTTCTTTCAATTTTTTTGTTCCACATGGTAAGATCTATCTGATGGGCTTGTGATCGGGTGCAGCGGCATCAGTTATTCTAACTGCAATACTTTTTAGTGACTCAGAGAAAACCTTCTTCAAAAATATTCTGCCCATTATGGCTAAAACTGTTTTTTATTGTAGATAAATGGATGACTTTGTGATTGTGTACCTTGGTAACGAACAGGCATCGAACTACGGGCATCCGAATTAGAGAATAGTAAACGACTCAGCTTTCTTGAGCTTATGTTAACGAGAGAGATGGCACATCATTCCCCTTAGTATCTATCGTAAGCCAGCACCCACTGACAATATTTTCGGTAATGATTCTGCCCATCCACTTGCACAAAAACGTGCATACTTTCAATAAATGTACAATGCATTAAGCAAGTTGTAGCTCAGCACCGAACGCTTGAATAAAGAGTATGATTTCTTATGCAAGTAGGTCGTGCCTATGAGTATTCGGATTCATTCATATTTGCTATCGAGATAAAAGTCTTTGATAAAAGTCATCTGAAAAACATAATGTGTCTGTATCTTACACAGGACCGCATTGTGAAACTACTGCACTTTCATTCAGGAAAGCGGAAGTGCAGATCAGTTTTCAGACGCGAAAAGTTAAGTTCGTGGAAGCGTAATTCTGTTGACGATAAACCTGATAAATAAAACTGCTCAGGCAGCTACAAAATTAAATGTGGTTTCTGTGAATCTACGTGGGTCAAACTGGAAGAAGCTTTGCCACTAGTTTCGTGAACATGCTTATAAAAATAATTCCGCACTTGGGTGCCGTTTAGCAGGTGAGAGACATCGAAAGCTTCCCATAGACAGAGGAATGAATATACTTCCTGTCAAGCCAACACGGAGTGAGTTAAATTTTTGGAAGAGTTAGAAAGTTTTTTACACCAGTCGTGTGATCCATCTTCAGTGTTGAATGAACAGCTGTTTTCGAGACGCCAAAGATTCCATAAAATATTTGAGGAAACACTACACTTGTAATTCTATGTAGTTCCCACCGATTCAACCCTACTCCACACATATATTCGTCCGCTGTTGGTTGTTACGACTCTTACTTTCGCAATATTTTATTAATTACGATAATTACGGGAATTAGTTTGCTTGCGCCACTTCCTTGCATTATACCTACGTTTTGTGCTATTATTTACGCTCTATGCTGTTTTAAGCAGATCTATTTTCGTGTGCACACTTTTCATATGGATTTCTCTTCAGAGTTTGAGTCCCTGACGTCTTTGAGATTCAAAGTTATTTTGTACTTCATTTACTAATTAATGAGTTGTTATTACATTTTCTATTTAAGCACAGTATTTTATGTATTACTTACGATATCCCTCACCTTGTCCTGTGACAGTGGGAGTTACTGCTCTAATTCTATGTATGTCACATTTTTATGTTTCATTATGCAGTGGTAGGTTTTCCGTACACAATGCATTAGATGTGTCTTCTGGAGGGTTTGAACCGCTCTGACATCCTTTAAATGTAAATTTATTTTCGATTATTTGTTATATTATCTTGTTCTCTAACTCCTAAGTATTTCCAAAGCATTATTACGGACTCTATAATACTTTATATTCCTGGAGCATTGCTACATTACTTTATGTATTTCTTCTTTTTCTTGATTTATTTTCGTATCTTTCGGTGGTTCTAGTCTCATTACCTAATCCTGCGAGTGCTCGTATTCGTTTCGTATCTCACGACTGTTTCTTTCTTGTTTTTTAACACTGAAATTTCACATAATTCGTTGTACCTCACTATGTGGTATGGTTCACACTTTTTGTCAATACGTCATTCGCGCACAATTTTGATTTTGCATAACTCGTTTGTATATCTTATCCGTTTTATTTTACGTGTCTATTCTACTGACGGCAATTTATAGCAGTGTAAAAATTGTTTATAGCACGTTTAACGTTCTGGCTCTGTTTAACTTTCTGAAAGTTACGTTTTGTATTCAACAATTTTTGTTAATGAATTAAAATTTAAGACTCGGTTTTCGCCACTATGCGGCACCACCTATGTATGCTTCACTGTTCTCTTGTGGCTTGAAGTGACTACCTAGAAAGCATGATGTAGTTTTGAAATTAGTGTGCCATGACAGCTGCATCGGTTACAACATGTCTTTATGTATCTAAATACATGGGGATCACGGTGTTTATGTCAGCTTTCAATATGACGAAGCTTTGTTTTTGCACTCTTTCATGTTGCTCCCTATGCATTTGTATAATTTCTGTGATTTGCATTTTGGTTTCCAAACTGTCTGATGATGAGTATTTCCCGGTAAGCATCGAATAAAGTCATTGGTTACTTTACTAGAGGCATTTCATTTAGCGACCAATTCACCAATTTTGCAGCACCAACATTAATACGTGCATATTGCTCGCTGCTGTGGAGTGTTTGAAGTCAATATTATTCATAGTCATCGTGTACGGCAGGTAAGGCGTTCTGCCAGCCACGGCCACTTATCTCGTCACACGTGCTGGTCTCTCTTAATCACAAAACTGTTCCAGCACACGTGTCCGCCCCCGGTAGCTGAGTGGTCATCGCAACAGAATGTCAATCCTAGGGGCCCGGGTTCGATTCGAGGCTGGGGCGGAGAGTTTCTCCGCTCAGGGACTGGGTGTGGTGTTGTCCTTATCATCATCATTTCATCCCCATCGACGCGCAAATCGCCGAAGTGGCGTCAAATCTAGAGACTTGCACCCGGCGAACGGTTTACCCGACGGGAGGCCGTGGTCACACGACATTTACATTTACCAGCACACGTTATCGCGTGGTGTAACTACCACGAATCTGTCTACAACACGACAGTGCCCCAAAACTCGTACGCAGTGCAGGAACTTAGCAAAACAGAGTTACTGGAGCCCAAAGATCATGGGACATGAAACGCATGTGAACGAGGAGCTGGTGACGTCACAGAGAGGAATTTCACGTTGCGTTACTCTGCGGATAGTGAAGTGAAGAAACTGTACGTCAGATTTTTGTCTCGTGGAGTGGAACGTGATAAGTGAGATGCGACATCCTTTTACGTTGCACGCAGAAGTCACGAGCCACCATATTTTATTGAGTTAAACTACATATTTTGTGGGTTTCCTATATCATGGAGTACATGGTATGAAAATAAGTTGTTTCAAAGCATCAGCAAACTGAGGATCTCTCGAATATCGGTAGTTACAAACTTTCACCATTTGATATTTTTACTGCTATAGCTCATGAAAATACACCATTTATGAGCTGCGGCACAATCACGATGTATAAAAAACTCCTCCTATTTGATACAGTTTGTCGCAATTGTTATCAAACAATAACACTTGTAGATACAATCTTTAGGCAGTGTGCCACCACATACGGAGGACCAGCTGCCATGTTGAAACCTTAGCTGATGGCATCATGAGCTGTGAAGCAAAAGGTAGCAGGTTAGCGTCTACCTTCTTCCAAATTTTGTTTCATCTTTTGTTTTCTAAAGGATGCTGCGTCTTTCTTATAAATTTAACAGAAGTGTTAGCTGCTGCTGTCGATAGCATTTATAAAAATGCATTGGCGTCAATTCTTGTGGCAAAGGCCAAGGACTGGAATGTTTCCCGAGTATCCAGAAATCTTAACGTAACTGCGAGTCTATGTCAGAAAGTAAACACAAGTTACACATTGGAAGTTCCTGCTGTCATAAAACTTTATACTTATACCTATATCTTGGGTTTGCGGACCACCTCATATTTTAACTTCTCGGTAAACTACCCTTTCAGCCGTGGTGAGCAGCTACGAGAAAGTCTCCTCCTTTCAAATGAAATTACGAAACGATTCTCGATCTTAAAATCTATGTGATGGTGTACATTACTTCACAGTGATGGTACTCAGTGCAACATCAAGAGATTGGATACCATGCATGCGCAAACTGACATTAAATACTGCAACTATATTCAGTTTAAAACAAAAAAATGGGATGAAGATTCGAATGAGTTAACGAATAACGTCTACTAGTATGTTTGTCAAATCGTTGTACAGCTGTATACGCTGTTCATGCCATCGACGAGTCCAGAATCGGCAGCAGAGATAATGCATTTGTTTCACGCGCGTGAATTTTTGTGAAGAACCTGTGAAATTTACGCACCGATGCCACGACAGGCACCAAGTCTGGCGGGCTTCGCGATGTGAAACACATGTCGTATGATGAGGGCTTAAGATTACGATTCGAAACGTCTTGCTGGATTGGTGGTTGCGCTACACACTCACGTGGGAAATGGAAAGCAAGATGCACATTGTCCGTCACATCATGCAACATTTAAACAAAAACTAGTAACTGGGCGGACTTGTGGATTGCACCACTACACTGTCCTCCAGACCTATAAAACCTTGACCCGATCCATCCTTTGCTACACGAATTTTGAATGGATCTCTACCCCACCCAAGTTCTAACAGTCCCTCCAAATCCTCGAACGCCATACACTCCGCCTCACTTTCCACATCCGTTTACCTTCCCCCACAAGGATCCTTTACCAACAGACTCCGCCTCTCCTTAGTCACACCGAACGCCTCTGACCAATGTACACCATCCGCAAACTCGACTCCGATAATCCCATCGTTTCCCCTCTACTTACTTTTCTTTACCAACAGATTCAACCAACTCTGCACCTACACACCGTCCACATACCCTCCCAAAGAAACTTCAGCTTCCCCCTCCCACATCATGAACTCCGCCCTGACCCACTATAAGTCCACCCCACTCATTCCAACTCATCAGTGCTTCCTCTCCCTCCTCTTCCCTCATTCTCTTATCCCCCTTCCTTCCGACTGCCTTTCTTTCCGCACCCTCCTTTCTTAACAACTATTAGAGTCACTATTTATCCCTTCTGCTTTACCCATCATTTTGTCACAACAGCCACTCCTACCCCATCGCTGTTATACACCAAATCCTCCATCGTTATACCACACAGACCTCCCTTCCTCACCGTCCAACCCTTTCCCCTTCAACTTAAGACTCCCTAACCCAGGCCAGTTGCTTCCGGTTCTTACACCCAAACCTCCACATGACAGACACTCAGATCGGCACCACACGGTGTATGTCGACATAGTACCAACTAAAACATCGATTTCGTGTGTTGTCGACCAGTAGAACATAAGCAAACAATAACTGAAGTAACGCCAGAACTACGGAGCATTGTAAAAGCGTATCTGTGACAATTGTTTCGAAGATCCCGCTTAGGTGGTGTGGTAGAGCGTCAGGGTATCGTACCAAATGTCCAGCTTTCTAACTCCACTGTTTCAACTCTTTGTTTTCTTTTTAAGTGTTTACTCTTGAAAGTGTTATGTCAGAGAACATTTTCCTGACATGTAAAACGACTTTTCGGAGTTTGTAGCAATCTTCACATGACAGTCTACTTTCGCTTCGTTGAGTGAAAGTGACAAACCTATAGATTACATTTGTATAGATAGGAGTGGTGTTCTGCTGTACATGTCTATACAGACTTACTCTATAGGTCCGCTACTTTCAACGAACGAAGCAAAAGGATACTGCCAAAAGAACATTGCTACAAACTCCGAAAAGTCCTTTTTACATGTTAGGAAAATGTTCTACCGTATAGCAGTTTCACGAGGACACAGTTTAAAAAAATTGTTATTATTGAGGTTTGAATGCTGGACATTTGGTACTATGAACTGATGCGCTACCAACTCATCTTCGCGAGATCTTAGAATAAAATGTCATAGATACGGTTCTCTTAAAATCCGTAGTTCTGGTGTTACTTTTAATTACCGTGTACAGATGTTTTACAGGACGACAGCAAACAGCAATATATAAATCGGTGTTATGGTTGATACTCTGTTGACAAACAATGTTTGGTAACGATCTGAGCGTCTGACATCTGGAGGTTTGGCTGTTAGATACGGGAAAGATTTTTTAAATATCAGTCGATCAGTCGATAAATGTCAGACAACACACAGCAATAAATAAATCGGTGTTATGGTTGATACTCTGTTGACAAGTAACGTTTGGTGCCGATCTGAACGTCTGACATCTGGAGGTTTGGGTGTTAGTCACAGGAAAGATCTTTTAAATATCAGTCTTTCAGCATCAAGTTTTAAAAATTTTTAAATGCGGGCCTATTGTGTTTCGTTTTGCCTTTTGTTGTTACTGTTGTTAACTACCAGTGTAAGAAATCATATCTGTTGTATATGTAAAAACATCCATTTCATTTTTCCCCAATAAAGCATTTTAAATTCGGTGTAAATATATCCCCTATTTCATTCTGGTCTATTTTTCATGTTATTTAATTTTTGTTGTCAGTTGGCTAAAGAACGGGTTACCTGCTCCTCTGACAGCCCTCCACAATCCCTACCCTCTACCCGTATGAGTGAGGAAAAAACCAGCAATGCAGAAATTTCTTCGACTACTTCCCTTGACGTCATAAATCGGCTGCTGTGAGACTCTTGACAACAAATTAGCATTCAACTTAATACGTATAGATGAGTTAGTTAGTCGAAGCTGTCGTAGGAGCCAAATCATTATTCCCCCACCGGAACAAAATAACGGGGCAAGGCGCTGCGTTCACAGTCGACGTAGCGACGGTAAATCGCCCTCTCTCAGTGACAGGTGCGGCTCGTTAGGGTGCGCCCTGTCCCCTCGTGGCCCAACTACAGGACCTACCGTGCCCCTCCCACCGCCCCCGCCGCCCCCAACCACCACGACTCTGCCTCCCTCTCCGCAACCAAAGCAGGTCCCGCCCACCGACACGTCCCCGTGCGCATTCTAACTGCATAATCCTTGCTTGCGCCGCCGCCCGCGCCGCGTAATGGTTTTCCGATATGAGGATTCCCGTCATTACCCCTGCCGCAATTGGCAATTTCCTCCTCCGGTGCCGCAGCGGACGGCACGGCGGCTGCTAGCAGTGAACGCTTCCGGCAGACGGAGCCCGGAGCACAGTTTCCGCAGCGACAGATCCGGCTCGCTGGCGCACGGCTTCCGCCCGCTCTGCAGGCGCGCCGAGCCCGGCTAACACCGCAGGCGCTGCGCACGTTGGCGCAAGGGGCGAGTAACAACTCAGGCGAAAATTTCTTGTAATGAGAGCTACAGTATTCAAAAATGTGAAAACACCGCGAGAAATTCGTGCTTGAACATAAATGCAGAATCTAGCCCAGCCCTCAGGTTGGTTGCTGTACCATATTTGACGACGAACGGTACTTATCCAATATCCTCAATACGTTAGAAGTGTCGGTCGGGGTCAGAACAGACTACTATGTAGTTGTGAGTGTATTACGTCGGAGCTCAGTGATTTCGAACATTGAGAAATTGTTGGTCGTCGAGCTGTGGTGCTTCCGTAACCAAGGTTGCCGATGTGTGTGGCGTTTCAAGAGGCGCAGTATCAAAGATTTATGCTCTGTACAGGAAAAGCGGAGAGATATCATCCGCTAGATTACAACGAGGGCGATATTGTATGCCGGGTGATCGTTACAGACGTTCATTTAAGAGAACTATGATGGAAAATTAGAGGACTGCAACCTCAAACGTCAGTGCAGAAATGAATGTCTCCCTCGCGAACCCGGCAAGCACGAAAATAACAAGATGGGAGATCCATAAGCAGGGCGTTGAAGGGGGAGCTGGAGCTCCAAAACCACTCGTTGCTGACGCAGATGCCCATAACAGGAAAAAGCCGTGCCGAAGCCATAGTAATCTAGACTATGGAGCAATGGAAGAATGTCATTTGGTCGGATAAGACTTGTCGCACAATGTTTCCAGCATCTAGTCGAAATTACGTTACAAGAGTGGAAAATGGCGCAATGGGCTCCATGAGTGCTCTACAAGGCCGTATTACTGCCAAGGAACATGTGACCATTCTGGCTGATCAGATCCATTCTATGGTACAATGTTCGATCCCCAATTGGTTCCAAGACGACAGGACCCCTCCTTATACAGATCGCATTCGTTCGAAATCCCGAAGGACACAAATCATCAAGTATTTCGTCTATCAGGGAGACACTGTTTTTCACCTAGTTTCACACGTTCCTGAAACTTTTCCTTTGTAATTATTAAGAGTTACAAATTAACTGACGAAGGAAGAAGATAGAAGATTACAGACAATATCTAAGAAAACTCGTATCGTCGTAAGTTATTCAGATTCCGATAAGGGACCTATCGAAAAATATAGTTCGTTCAGTGCAGAGCTGTCTAGCATAAGAAAAGAGATTCCTTTAAAAATGAATTAGATATTAGCACATTCATCCCGGTATCTACCATCGGTGGCTCCCGCTAAACCCCCTTCCCCCATCGGACTGCGTGTAACAGGAGTAGGTCACGCTCGACTCTACGGATTATGTTACCAGCAATACACTACCGAATGATATTTTACCCATCATACAAGCGTAACGTACACTGAATGCAATTTTGTGTGACCCCCCCCCCCCCCCCCCCCCAACGAGAGAGCTTTCTGAACGAATGAGATATCACATACTTTGTAATTCAACGAAAATTATTTTATGTAATCTCTTGTTGTCTTAAAAGAATAAACTTTTGAAATAAAAGATCAGTATATTAAAGTGGCCTTCGAATGCGGACGCCGTCCTACTTCGAGAAACACAGTTCTCAGCGCCAGCGAGAACGTGCTAAATATGGTGAGAGTAATCAGCAGGTGTGTGGTCTTAAGCGTCAACGCCGCTACAACATCGTACCTCTAGAATCACGAAATCTGCCTGTAGACGTGCTTTTGTGCGTGCTGCCGCAGCTGCCGTACGTGCTGGCGATCGACTACGACAACCACGAGGCGATGCGCCCACCGCAGCTAAACATCTCGTCCCGAGGCCTCATACCGACCAGGGTGCAGACTTTCAGGTAAGCTGGGAGCCTACATACATCTTTTACTACTGCCCAAGCTTAATTTCAAATAGGGACATCTTCATTAGCTATCTTACGTTGTTAATGTGATACGCTGACATCTGGTTAATTTTTAGTGTAGTAAGTCTTTATTGATATAGTTATCGTTTCGTAACCAAATACTGAGTTTCCTGCATTGTTTCCACCACTTTGAACCCGGCGTGCCAATGACAATATTTCAGTGTTCATTTTGTTAATGACTCCTTCTGAAGCAATTTTGTGGTAAGTGATGTGTGTAATTTTCGACAGCAGTACTTTTCTCTATATGCAGTGGTAGTCAACATGGTCACTACCGTCCACTACTGGGCGTTCCAGCTACCATGGTGGGCGGTAGGCAGTAGGGGTCTTAAAAACATTTTCGTTAAATTCACATCAAATTTTGACCCAAAGTATTTCGTAAGTAATTATTATTATATGCCTTGATTTTCGGCAACTCTGCTTTGTAAATTTTATCAACTAAAGTTATTGCCCTACTTTATAAGTTACTATTAATGTAGAACCGGTAGGTGGTTAAAAATTTTACTACCACAGTAGATTTGAAAGTGGGTTGTAGGTAAAAAAGGTTGACTTCCCTTCGCCTACAGCATTTCTGAGAGACAAAGCATGTAACTGAGTGTGTCATTCAAAAACGTTAACATTATCCTCCCTTTCTATCCATCTGATAAACTAAAGAGCAGCAAAATTAGAGACAGCTGTTATGTTGTAACGATAATAATCCTTTCTTCTCGCTCGCTAAGACATGGTCAGATTTTGCTTTGCAGTTCGCGTTATAATGGGCGTGAAACAATATCTCAACGTCCGTGATCTCTACGGCCACTACTGGTATTAGACATTCCACCGACAGTACGAGTGTTATAAACATTTTCAGTACGTTGTGTCTAGCAGCTCTCAAATATTGAGGAAAGACATTTTAATACCAAAACTGCTGCTTATTTATTGGCTAATTACTCGTGGGCTTTGCCCATTTCTACGAGCCACCTTTTACAGAGAACAACATTTGTTACGACTAGATGTTTAGAATGTGGATAACAAAGGTATCAGTGATAAGATATGGTTGGTGTGAAATGTTCTGTTTGTGTCATCATACTCATATTTGCGTTAAATATGCCACAGCTGTAGTTACACTTTACAAAATTATCTTAATGATTGGCTGAATATATATCTTTTTCGTAACTGTGGTACCTTTATTAGACCGATTGTACATTGTAGAAATAGTGCAGCATACTTAATTGAGAAGAAAACTGAACCAAATTATACTTCACAATTACACATCAATATACGATATATTATTAAAAACTGCACAGACTTAATTGAAAAAATTAAAGAGCTAAAACTCTCAGAGAAAAGAACAGATTATTTTCCTTAGATGTAACTAATCTATATACTAACGTAGTCATTGATCAAACTGTTGACATCGTAAAAGTAAACCTCTTCAAATACGGGAGTCTATATAAAGCAAAAGTAGCAATAGTAAACACAGTATTATTTCAACTATTTTAGCTCCAGTGACAAACAGTTTCACAGACTGATGGTCTCACGCTGGGTAGTTGCTTGTCTGGCACCCTTGGAAATGTATTTCTAGACCACCTAGATAATAAATTTTTTGAAGAATATGCTCACTGGAAGAGAAAGGTTATGTACTATCTAAGGTACGTAGATGACAACATTGTTCTGTTTCGTATCAACATAAGAAATTACCAACTTCCACAAACAATTCAAAAGCATACACAAAAGCATCACCTTCACTATAGAACACGAGCTTAACAACAGCGTGAACTTCCTCGACATAACTGTCACCAACACGAACTCGGTACATACTTTCAGTACCTCTCGCAAATTAAAAACTACAGATATCGTCGTTCATAACTGATTTTGCCATATTGCAGCAATAATGAGGCATACTTTATATCAGCATCAGATCGAATCGCTAAATACCCTTCCAGCAATGCAAATATTAAATCATAACTGAACACCCTCAGAGTAGTGCGAACCATAATGGCTGTAAGACGGACCTAGTCCACAAAGTATACAAAAAGAAATTAAATACAGAGCACAAAATCATTATAGATGACATCACGCTGACAAAGACTGAAACATAATAGAAAGATAAATACTGCGAATTTGTGTCAGAATAAATTACTCAGTAACGAAATCAGATCTCAAAATAGAGTTCTACACCATCAATACATTAGGAACCTGCATCATTCAAGAAACAGACAAAGCACAACAATGTAACAGTTCCGGCGTTTACAAAATCGAATGAAGCGGTTGTAATAAAGCCTACATTGGACAAACAGACAGAACTTTTAAAACGGGATATGGAGAACACAAGTGGAAGTAACGTTTCAGCTTTCAGCACACATCTCACGGAAAGTAAACACTCCACTGAAAATGCCGAGAGTAATCTCACTACCTTGCATAATGTCCCCAAAAGCCAATTAATGGAGATTTTAGACGAAATACAAATCTACCTTCACATGAGCAAGCACCCAGAGCAAATGTTAAAAAAGCAAACCGGACTACGCAGTCAAAGGTTCATAGAAAATTTCCATAGCGCTTTGATCAGCCCATGAAAGACACCCCATCTTACGTTAATCACCAAATTCGCGACCACAAACGATTCATAGAAACCTTCAATAGCACCTTTAATCAGCATATGAGATGCACTCCATCCTACCGCAATCACTCATCAAATACGAGACTACAAACGATACAGTGAAACAATAGGCTTCCTATCTTACACCTATGATGTGGTGGAACTTTGTGTCTCACACTGAACTCAGTCAGTGATACTCATACCCATCACTAATCATTGAATATATCAAAGATTATGTAAGATCTCATAATAAAAATTACTCGCATCAAAATCTGTCAAAACTAAGATAACACCTACAATAAGTAAGACACCATGACACGCAGTGTAATGTAATGAGGACACATTTCCAGTCCGTTGACTATACTATTGTCTCGAGGATCACATAATGCTGTATAATAAAACAACCACAATTGACAATAAATAAATAAATAAATAATGCATACCATTACTAGAACACTGTGAGGTGTAACTGCATCCGTGGCATCTTTTAAATTAGATAAGAGATACATTACGTGAGATGATATAAACAGAACAATCCGCTCTTAAATACAAACACATAAGTATTTACTACACGTATTATTTTAATACTAATACCTTTATTATCCACATTCAACACATCTAGCCATAACAAATGCTGTTCTCTGTAACAGGTGGCTTTTGAAAATGGGCCAAGATCGGACGTAGTCAGCCAGTAAAGAAAATGCAGCTTTAGTGTTGAAATGTCTTTTCTTCAGTACAAGTGTTGTTGCCTATCATGAGTTCCCTGACCTGAGTAAAACCAGAGTTGCTATTGGCAAACTTTGTGGCAACAACCGTATATAATTAAAGGAAGGAGCTGTCGATTATCTTCGATTGTAGCATTCATTACACACATTTAAGTGTAACAGATCTTTTGCTATCTTCTTAACGAGCAGAAAACGGACCTGTAGCGACAGAGATTGTAGTCGACCTAAGGATTGACGCGCAGCAAGCGTGTTCACCAAACATAACAAGGCAAGAAGCATGCGAGCTAACATCCCAAAGATGTTCGGATTCACATGCGGTTGCTCTTCGTCGAAATGTCTTGGCTCAAACTCGTCAAGGGATTGAACCGCACATGTTGCATTACACGCCCTAAATTTGACACTTGTGACCCTTTTGTTAAATTGTATGGCTGATGGTAAGTTTGCGAAATACAAAATTAACATAACATATAATAACTGGAATGCGATAGAGTGACGGGCTTTCACCATTTCTCTTTAATATCATTCTTGAAGAAATTATCAGGACATGGGAAAAAGAAGTCAAAGGAATACAAATTGGCATTAGAGAAGCTAATAGACTCAATGTGAGGTGTTTAGCTTTTGCAGATGACCTTGCAATCCTCACAAATAATAGAAAAGAAGCCACTAACGCCATAGAGAAGTTACACGAAATTGCACAAAGAACTGGCCTGCAAATCTCGTATGAGAAAACACAGTACATAGAAATAGTGCCACAAGACAAATTGCCTGTTGTGACAACCCATGGGAAAATCGTACAAGTACCACATTTTAAGTACCTGGGAGAAATCATCCAGCCATCAGGGATCAACCTAAAGGCCAATGAGGAAAGAATAAAAAAACTACAGAAAGCATATAAACTCACGTGGAACTATTATAACACAAAGTCCATATCAATTACCGCAAAATTGGGGCACTACAACACTGTCGTACTTCCAGAGGTACTGTATGCATCTGAAACAACACAAATAGATGGACAAACTAAAATCAAAGAAATAGAGAAACAAGAAAGGTCCGATACAAGAGTAAGGAATCTGGAAGAAGAGACGAACATCAGAATTATATAAATACACAGACAAGATTAGGGATAAAATAAGGAAAAGAAGATCGCACTTCTACGAGAATATCCACAGGATGAGTGAAAACAGAATTTCAAAGCGAATTCTTAAAGTCGTCAACACAGGCAGGGGAAAAACAAAATGGATGAAAGAAATGGTTGAAATGGCTCTGAGCACTATGGGACTTAACATCTATGGTAATCAGTCCCCTAGAACTTAGAACTACTTAAACCTAACTAACCTAAGGTCATCACACAACACCCAGTCATCACGAGGCAGAGAAAATCCCTGACCCCGCCGGGAATCGAACCCGGGAACCCGGGTGCGGGAAGCGATAACGCTACCGCACGACCACGAGCTGCGGACAAAATGGATAAAAGAAGTTGAAGAGGACCTCAGACAAGCACACATAACAGTAAACGATGCAGAAAATAGAACTGAATTCAGGAACATCAGGAAATACATAAATTTGACACCACAACACAAAAGAGACCAGGATGCAAATGGACAGTGGAGCGAAAGAAACAACATAGTGAACACATGAAGAAAATTTGGTCTCAGGAAAAAACATAAACAATCATCATAAAGGAATTCAAGTTCAAACTCTCTCTTTAAATGGGAATAATCGAAAATAATAATAATAATAATAATAATAATAATAATAATAATAAACAGTAATAATAATATCAGGAACGAAATTAACGACCCATAAATGATGTAGGTCACACAGTTGTGATTTGGTTAGAATAATATTTATTCAGTAAGCTAACTAATGGCGAAAGTGGTCTTATTTAGAAATACGGCTACACTCGAGCGCTTATTCATTTGACACAGTTCGATAATTCACAATGTCATCGCGAAATACAAGTTATCCACGCGAAAAGTTAAGAGTTCATACTAGGCGCCCGGCTGCTCACCGCTCAGAGACAAGTCCCGCAGTACCAAACAACGCGAAATTTTCTAAGTCGTTTCACTTCCTAGCTGCCTAAAGACCAACCGTCCGCTTTCTCTTCTACATCCGAACATTTACCCTTTGGTGTCTCCAGACGAACCGTCCCTCTGCCTGTCCCTGGGCGCTTTTCCCGCGCGCCAAATATCCTCGCTCAACTGATTAGGGCATTTCCTTTTCCTGAAGGCGTCTATCTGATTATTTTAGAAATTAACATATTTAAATAATCGAAGACTGACAACTTTCACGTTCTAAATAAAGTAACAATAATATCCATTATATAATAAACGTTAAATTCTTTTACGTAAAACCAATACAATATCCTACTTAGCTTTGAATTCCATAGCCAGTACCATTGCACCAATGTGCTTTCTGATTAAAAAAATAACAATAGTAACTATTATGCACTAAACTTTACAACACATATTTTATTACCTAATGATTCCATAAGGTGTCATGCTGTCATCGTTCGATGAGTTTTGTGTGGAGGAAATTATGATGTGATGCTTAACTGAAAATACTGTTAACTTAAACTTATTATATCTTTTAAACAAAAAAGCCACAGAGTTGATCATTACAACGTTTGTCATTTTAATGATGCTCTTGCATATGAAATATCGATCGTTAAGATCGACCAAAGCGTTCAGACATTAGCATTCAGGTCTTTGTTACAAAACTTGTTAATTTCACTATTATAGATATGATCAAAATTCAAGTTTTGCTGGGATCACCACGAACATTTATGGAGGATGGGAGATTAAAATTACTGCATTACTACAGAATTAAATACTGTCCATAAATGTTTCCCATTATGGCCGATCTTAGGTCCGCCATGTTTAATATTGCTACGTCTCCTTGGCCACAAACGCCTTCTACTGGGTTTCCCTACGACGTAGGTTCTCGTCTGTCTCACTCATACACTACAGCACTTAGGCCTCAATAGAATAGACGACTGTGAATTTCCCCATCTCGTGGTGAATCTGCACCCTTTGTGGCACGTGGTTCTGGACGACAGGGTTCGTTTCACAGTTCCTGTAGGCTGACCCTACCGCCCATACATTTAAATGAGAGCGAAATGCCCGTTAACTCGCAAGAAACTGAAAAAGACAACGTTTCAGTTAAGTATCTTGTGTGATGAACCTAACTGGACAATGTTTTAAATAATAGCAATGTGCTAGTCAATTATATAATTTTGTAGAACATGTGAACCTGACAGTGCATTTTCTGCCATCTAATCCTCTATACTATTTGAAGATAGCAGGTTTACGTGAAGTTCTAAAGGGCTTCAAGCTTACGAGACTAATGCTGCACCATTACAGTGCTGAAGCACCAGCACGTCACGCCTTAAGCGCAACGTGAAAAGTATTATATGACGCAGAATTTATGAGCGTTGGCCAGTGTTTTTTGGATAATACTGTACCTGAAAAATGCGATAACAGCCTTTATCCAACAAGCCGCTTTTCTCTGTTTTATTATAAGAGCTTAAGCACTTGCTGGCATCGTCCACACCACACCTCTCTTTATTCCCCTGCGTTTCCGTCCTTCCTCGTACACACAAGCTACCACCGACCTTTTAATATTTTATTTGTGAGTCTATTACCTCCGTAGCTATTCGGTAAGCTGTGTATCATCACGGGGCTTCGCACATACACATAAAAACTATGTTTAAGCTTATGATATGATCCAGCTCAAATTTCATAGTAATAATGTAAGTGTGGTTGCAAGGTACAGCGCGTATTAGGCCGCAGTCTCTGTAACAATATATGTCTCAAGCATGGAATCCATGCATTTCCGTGCATAAGTTCGTTATAGCGTATTTGTTCTTCATCTTCTCATACATCAATCCCTAGAGTTCATACACGGTGGAAAAAAATCACCCTATGTAAGGACGTTTGCTACACTCCAACCAACTATACTACTGTTCAAATTTAAAAGAAAATCTCTAAAACTTGAAAAAGAAATAACTAAGTTTCCATCGCATGTCATATTTGATTACCAAAGCAGTAGGTAACTAGCTTGAATTGTATATAGGCGTCATGTGAATATCAGGAATTCTCTGTTTCTGTAGCGCATTCTAGACAGTGCTGTGTGGCCGTGCTCGGTAAAGGTAAACTTGACGTCTAAGTTTACTGCGCTACCTATCGAATATTTTCTTGACAGTGTACAGAAGTGTTCTTCGAACTGTAAGTGGTACAAGAGGATTATCCATGGCGGGTTTCTTAAAGTCACGGTATAGATGACAGCGTCCTGAACGGCCTGTAAAAGCCGCTCATTGGATCACATTGGATGCGAAATATTTTTTATTTGAACGTTTCACGTAGATGATTTCGCCTGGTGCCTTTTTAGAGTTGTTGTTTTTGTTGTTGTTGCTGTTATTGTGGTGAGCCGGCCGAAGTGGCCGTGCGGTTCTAGGCGCTGCAGTCTGGAACCGCGTGACGGCTACGGTCGCAGGTTCGAATCCTGCCTCGGGCATGGGTGTGTGTGATGTCCTTAGGTTAGTTAGGTTTAACTAGTTCTAAGTTCTAGGGGACTAATGACCACAGAAGTTGAGTCCCATAGTACTCAGAGCCATTTTTTTGTTATTGTGGTCTTCACTCCGAAGATTGGTTTGATGCAGCTCTCCATGCTGCTCTATCCTGTGGAAGCCTCTTCACCTCCGAATAACTACTGCAACTTCCATCCTTCTGGATCTGCTTACTGTATTCATCTCTTGGTCTCCCTTTACGATTTTACCCCTGACACTTCCCTCCAGTACCGACTGGTGATCCCTTGATGTCTCAGAATGTATGCTATTAACCAATCCCTTCTTATAGTCAGTTTATGCCACAAATCTCCATTCTCACCGTATCGGTAGTAGGATGCTGATAATGCTGGCATTTGTTAGGATAGAAAGCTAAGTGCGTTTTCATTCCAAGTAGAGTGACTTATATCCCGCCCACCCCCTGCAGTTGGCAGCTGTAGAGAAATACTAATTGGAGGTCATCAAATTGTTAATATACTTTCAAATCTGTACCTTGTCCATGAAGGAAAATACGAACGGCGAGAAAAGTATATAAAATCTTATTTGAAATAAAATTACTTCACACACTCTCAAAAAATACAGTTACATCAGTAATATACGCTGAAGCGCCAAAGTAACTCTTATAAGCATGCGTTTGCGAATACAGAGATAAGTAAACAGGCAGAATACGGCGCTGCGGTCGGCTGAGCCTGTATCAGATAACAAGTGTCTAGTGGAATTGTTAGGTCGGTTACTGCTGCTACAATGGCAGATTATCAAGATTTAAATGAGTCTGAACGTGATGTTATAGTCGCCGCAGGAGCGATGGGACACAGAGTCTCCGAGATAGCAATAAAGTGGGGATTTCCCGTACAACCTTTCACGAGCGTACCGTGAATATCAGGAATCCGGTAAAACATCAGATTTCCGACATCGCTGAGGCCAGAAGAAGATCGAACAAGAACGGGAACAAGTACGACTGAAGAGAATTTTTCAGCGTAAAAGAAGTGCAACCGTTCCGGAATTTTCTGCAGATTTCAATACTGGGCCATCACCAAGAGTCAGCGTGCGAATCATTCAACAAAACATCATCGACATGGGCTTTGGAAATCGAAGGCCCACTTGTGTATCCTTGATGACTGCGCGACACAAGCTTTACGCTTCGCCTGGGAGTGTCAACACCGACATTGGACTGTTGATGACTGGAGATATGTTGCCTGGTCGAACGAGTCTCGTTTCAAATTGTATCGAGCAGATGGACATGTAGGGGTATGGAGGCAATGAATCCGTGGGCCCTGCATGGCAGAAGGGGACTGTTTAAGTTAGTGGAGTCTCTGTAATGGTATGGAGCGTGTGCAGTTGGAGTGATATGGAACACTTGATACGACTAGATATGAATCTGACAGGTGACACATACGTAAGCATCCTGTCTCATCCCCTCCATCCATTCATGTACATTGTGCATTCCGACGGACTTGGGCAGTTCCAGCAGGACAATGCGACACCCAACACGTCCAGAAGTGCTACAGAGTGGTTCCAGGAACATAATTCTGAGTTTAAACACTTCCGCTGGCCAGCGAACGCCCAGACATGAATATTATTGAGCATATCTGGGAGGCCTTGCAACGTGCTGTTGAGAAGAGACTTCCACCGCCTCATACTCTTACGGATTTATGGACAGCCCTGCAGGATTCCTGGTGTCAGTTCCCTCCAGAACTACTTCAGATATTAGTCGAGTCTATGGCACGTCGTGTTGCAGTACTTCTACGTGCTCACGGGGGCCCTACACGATGTTCGGCTCTTCAGTGTATATCGTCACAGTGCGACCCACACAGTCTGCATGTAGTTATTGAGATAGATGGGAACAAATGAAAAGTGGAAATGTCAAACGTTTTAAATACCATTTTTTTACAAAGCGCGTTTACAGTGCAGTAGAGTTGGCGGTGCTCCGCTGCGTGTCCCTAAAGGTGTTCCAAGTGTCAAATCATGAAGAAAATGTTTCTTTCATTACGGGGTGGTGCATGCTCTTTCCCTCTGGAGCTCATCTACATCTACATCTACATTGCAGTCCACAGGTCACATAATGGTGTGTGGCGGATGGTACTTCTGGTACCACTGGCTGATGCCCTTACTCTGTCCCATTCGCGTATGGCGTATAGGAAGAACGATTGTCGATAACCGTCTGCATTATCTCTAATTTCTCAAATTTCCTCAACGTGGTCATCGCACAAAATGTGTGCGGGAGGAAGTAATGTTGTCCGACTCTTCTCGGAAAGTGGGCTCTCGAAAGCTCAGTAGTAGACCTCTCAGTGGTGCACAACGCCTCTTTTGTAATGTCTGCTGATGGAGTTTGTTGAGCATATAGGTAACGCTCTCGCGCCTACTAAACGATCTCATGACAAAACGGGCCACTCTTTGTTGGATCATCTTCATCTCTTCCATCAGTTCTAAGGATCGGATATTGATGATTAATATTCAAGAATCTCTCGAACAAACGCTTTATCAACAGCTTCCTTCGTGAATGAGCTAGATTTCCATAATATTCTTCTAATGAAACTGTCTGGAATCTGCTTTTCCTACAATTGGTTGTATGTGGTCATTCCATTTAAGGCCGCTCTGGAAAGTTACTCCCAGTACTTTACGGTGCATAGTGTTTCTATCAGTTTCTGATAAATAGTGTAGTTGTACAGTAGAGTATTTTTTTCTTATGTAAGTTCAGTATGTTACGTTTATTTACGTTTCGTGTCAACTGCCAGTGCGTGCGCCATCAACCCTCTGAAGGTCATTTTACAAATCTATATGCGGTGAAACATTTTCATTACATGGGCCTTATCTCTGTATCTTTTGCTTCAGGGCCAGTGCGGTGTCTGAGTATTTGAATAGATGATCTCGAATCGCTTCCTGATTTTAAATAAGAACAGAATGTCTCAGGCTTTTTACCCTGGTCAGTTGACACACATTAGCTTCAAAGTCATTGATCGCTTATTGTTCTCCTAACGCTGAATTACGTTTCATTCAGCTTTTGTTTCTCACTTCGGCTTTGACTTCTCTTTAACCTGAGACGAAGCTATTAATTCAAAACTGCTGTACTTCTGTAATTCTATCTCATGTGTTATTAATAGGAATTATAATAAAAACTTTCTGTTGGCACTTACACACACACAGTTCCCTGGTATAGTGGTTAGAAAGTTCTTCATAAGTGATTTATATCCTAATTTATCTCATCATTTTTTTGCAGTGATTAAGAAAAGAGCACTGAGAAATACATTCTCAGTGTTTTGGACACATATAAGCTATGTACTCTTTTTTTTTCCTTAATGGATTTCAATTACCCCCACCCCAAGAGGGTGGGGTGGGCTGGCAGCAACATAATATGGTGCTCTACAGCCTACTGAAAAGTTAAGGAACATAATGAGAAAATAAACAAACAAGAAAAACAGGCGATAAAACGGTGACATTGTAAAAAAAACTGTAAAATGGCAGGAAGTTGTGGAATTTAAAATACAAAAACACTGTGGTGACGATGCATGTGAATGGAGACACACAAGAAGTAGACAGGCACAATTAAAACAACATGGCGACAGTGTGGTTTCTGTTTGCATGAAATAGAAAATACAACTAGCGATATTATGGTGGCTGTTCCCAACACTGACAGGAGACGCACAACACTGAACACTCACTTATAACAGCACTATACAGGTGACACGGTGGCAGACGGGGGTGGGGGGAGGACCCGGACCTATGAGGTAGAAGAGGGGGGGGGGGAGGAGAGGGAAAAGAAAAAGGGGAGCCGATGGAGGGAGGGGACATAGAAAAAGGGGGGCGCTGGTCGGACGCAAGAAGGAGTGGGAAAAGCAGTGGAGGGGAGAGCAAAAAAGACTCAGGGGAGAGAAGGAAGGCAGAGAGAGGATAGGTGGGGAAAAAACATAATGGATGGTGGGTGGAGAGGGAGCGCAGGGAAAGGACAGAGGAAGGGAGGGGGAGGTGAGGATCAGAGTTGATTGGAGGGATAAATGGAGGGAGAAGGGGCATCATCCAGGAGAGGGAGTCGGTGGAAGCCACCTTGAGAAGGGAGATGAAGGGTGTAGAGGTGAAGGGTAGGGGGGACACAACAGTGAAGGTACGGCAGGGGGCAGGGATGATAGAGGAGAGGAGCAACCAGGGGATGAGGGGGATCAAGGTGGCAGGAGGTGTAGAGGACACGGATATGTTCGAAGAAAAGGAGCAGATGGGGGAAAAGAATCAGGTCATAGAGGATCCGTGTGGGGGACAGGAGGTGTATATGGAAGGCGAGGTGGAGTGCATGTTGCTCGAGGATCTGGAGGGACTTATAGAATCTATGTACTTGTACAAAAATAAATACATAGTTTTCGGTTCTCATGACAAATGTGAGATTTTTCACTCTTCAAATACCTGAAATAAATCTATGTATACATCAATGTAGTGGGTGGTTGTAGTTCTACTTTCTCTACATAACACCTTATACCACAAAAAACTAATCACCGTACGAGTATCAAACTTGGTAGCATTCACGTCCAGAGGTGCATGATTTCCATGCATACAGGGCCACCATCCAGTTCCAGCTATGGTCACCAGGTGCCGTGATCACTCATTGTGATTCATAGTCTCACACACCTGACCAGTTGGAGTGCGCTTATTGATGTGTCAAGATAAGAGTGGACCAAAGGAGCAGGGCTTCATTAGTAAAGCTCTATTATCAAAACAGTAATATTGCAGCTGCACTTAGAGAATACCGCCAGCTGAAAAGATTACTGAAGTGTCCTCTTTTTCCACCTGCTATACGGAGCATGACGAAGAAGTTCGAATCAACTGGAAATCTGGACGTCGCTCTGGAAAGAGGCCGACGACCGGTTGCACCATAGTTGGTTGATGAAATCGCTGTTGCTAAGGTGGACAACGTGGGTTGCAATTTCCAATCCTCAGGCAGTGCATGTGCTGTGAGACGACAGTTGAACATCTCGTGGTCCACGTTACGGAAAGTGCTTCGAAACATTCTCAAATGATATCCGTACAAGATCTGTATTGTACACTAGCTTGCACCACGTGATGACTTCGCTCTCCACTTTCTCGCAACGATTTGACGAGGGCTGGCCCTGGACCATCCTATGGACAAACGAAGCTCATTTTTCTCTGCCTATTAAGGTGAACACAAGGAATTGGCGAATGTGGGGATCTTCAGCTTGAGTCACTGGGCATGCAGTGCCTCTGGATGGTGAACGTGTCACCGTATGGTGCGGCTTCACGGCTATGTTCGTTATTGGCCCATTGTTTTTTGAACGGGTTGGCGCTCAAGGACCAAAGACCTTCAGTGTGACTGGCCAGCTTTACTGCGATTTGCTTCGCCATTGCATACCCAGCCTTACAGGAGAGAGACGCATTGAACTCAACAGTTTTCATGCAAGATGAGGCCCCACGGCACATTGCTCGTGAAGTTCACCTGTTTCGACCGAATTATCAGCCGATCGTTTCTACATGCTTGGCCGGCACATCAACTTATCTCACTCCCTGTGAATTCTGGTTGTAGGGCTACCTGAAGGACAGGGTTTACCAGTGGAACATTCCACACATGTGCTGATCTGAAGCGCAGCATATCAAGAGATATAGCCAGCATGCCTATGTACATGCTTTGTTCTGCTTTGCAGAATGCACCCTGCGCTTTCAGACTCTTCTGGACACTGATGGCAGCCATACTGAGCCCCTTTTGTAGCAGTAGTGATACCGGTACGTAGTGGTATCATATGCCGTAGAAACACATTAAAAGTGTTTCAACTTAATTGATATTGCATTATTTCTCTTCCCCATGTCCTTGACATTAATACTACCTAGTTTGGTATCGTACGGTAATTAGTTTCCGTGTTATAACGTGCTAAATAGGGAAAGTTTAATTATAGCCAGCCAGAGTTTTGGTAGGCAGCTTCTCATTCCGGAGTGACTATTCGGTATCTTACGTATCAAGATATATGCGTATATTAATACAGTACTTTTTACTCCTGCTAATGTTTATAAACATTTTAAGCTTATCATTAAAAAAAGTTGAACGCTACCGTGTTTACTGACACTGCATGTACTTGAATATTAGTGTAGGGTTTTTTCTGTACGCATATAATTTTTGAGCGATTGCTCTTGTTGAGTCTATCTAGGAAAGCGGAGTTGATGTGGAAAAGAAATAATGAAAAAAATAGGAGTCAGTATTTTCATTAGAGGACGTAACAAAATACTACAATTCATTGAAAGGAATATGGAAGTTTATTCGTTTACTAGGTGTAGAGATTATACATATGCTACATATCTAACACTAAAATAATCACTATTACATACCTACAGTTTAAGTTGTTCGCTGTTACTAGGCAACTAAACATACTCGTATACGTCGTACATAAGTTGAGAGGAATCACTATGAGACTACGAGGAGTAAAATGAAAAAGATATGCATTCTAGACGCTGTAATCCTGTAGAAGGCAGTATCAACTCCAGCTGACCTGTTTCAATGTTCATTTGGAGTCGGATTTGCATTTTTAGCAACTTTTTTTTCAGTGTTCTACCGTATGAAATTCTTTCCGGCTCTGTCATTATTCTGCCACGGCTTCATTCTACTGTTTTCTAAGTCATTCATTGTAACATATTATTTACTGTAACATCTCTGGTTTAAATATTTGTTGAGCTGGGCCGGCCGTTGTGGCCGAGCGGTTCTAGGCGCTTCAGTCCGGAACCGCACAACCGCTACGTCGCAGGTTCGAATCCTGCCTCCGGCATGGATGGGTGTGATGTCCTTTGATTAGTTAGGTTTAAGTAGTTCTAAGTTCTAGGGGACTGATGACCTCAGATGTTAAGTCCCATAGTGCTTAGAGCCATTTGAACTATTTTGTTGAGCTACAACAAAGAGATGGGCAGTAGTCATTTCAAGCTTTGGTCGATGCATAGATGCTGCAATTCTACATGTTTAGTATATCTAATAGCTGCATTAGAATTACTGTTTACTCTCTTAGTCATTATAAGCATTATCGTTTTTCAAGAGAAATTTTTACCGTTACATTTCAAGTTCGCAGCTGTTCAACAGCTTAATGTGACTAGACAGTCTTACATGTTTCCGTTATACAGGGTTAACGTTAATAAAACCGACAAAATTCCAGGGACGGATTCATGAATGGAATTGGAGGGAAAATGTTCCTATGAGCATGTGTCCGGAAATGGACTGTGAGTCCACACATTGGATCTGTGCCTATGCGGATGAGACGCCTGCAGCCCACCGATGAAGATTATGTGGAAAGATGCTGCTAGGTCTAGTAAAGGTTGCTTCGTTGGCATAAAGGGCTGATGATAGAAATCCCATAATTGCAATGGTCTGTTGCAAATAACAGAGACACAATGCTCCCGTAGAGGGAAATCCGCTCCTGATAATCCTTGCACACGTTGCAGATGGTAGGGATGATCGCGGTCGTCCTGCAGGATACACATAATCGTACTTTAGCCTATACGATGTTGGCGGATCACTTGCCTGGAGCTTGTAGTACGGTTCGTCCCAATTTTCTGAAGAACACGGTCCTCCAGACCTTGTGTATGCACAGTCCACCGCCTTCCTGCACGTTTGTCCGTCTCAAAGGGCGAATGATCACACGAACGTCCAAAAAGAGCTAGAAATGTTGTGTGATGTGGTTGGTGTCTGTGAGGATACTAGTTCCAATGTAGCAGTGCTGCCTCTCGACCGTTTTCATCTACATGGTGGTACACAAACACCATCTCGGCTTGCTCACGACGTGAGTATCGGATCATTCTGTTGCTTACAGTACGTTGCGTTAATTACACAGCCTGCAACACACAAGCAGCACACGGCACATGGTCAGAGCAACTTTCATCCGTCAGCGCCATCTATCGTGGCTGCAATGCATTTCCGGATACATGTTCATGGGACCTTTCTTGTTCTATTTCCAGTCACGAATACGTCCCCGCACTTTGTCGGTTTCATTAACTTTCACCCTGTGTACTAAAGTTGAAATAAAATTTCCAGAAATTTTCATGATTGTTCTGCTACCGCTCGACAACTTCCAGAAACAAATGATGACTACCTACACTCCACATAGTATTCAGTTTTTCTCTGGCATCTTTCTTTGTTTCAAATTGGATATTCTCCTCTTAACACAGAGCCGAGGATTTTCTCTATGTTCTATCTGTTTCTAATTCTATTATGTTTAGTTCCTTCTCCTGCTACTATTCGTGCTATTACGACAGTAATGACAACACCTATATATACTACTACTAACACAATAACTACTTATAATACCATTCTTCCTCATTGGAGATACAAAGCCATATCCTTAAGGAATCAGTGCAGCATTTTTATGGTTTAAAACGTTATTTATGTAAACTTTTCTATCATTTCAAAACTGTTTTCGGCTTTTTAAGCCATTTTTCGTCAATAAATGGGTTCAAAAATGGTTCAAATGGCTCTGAGCACTATGGGACTTAACATCTACGGTCATCAGTCCCCTAGAACTTAGAACTACTTAAACCTAACTAACCTAAGGACAACACACAACACCCATTCATCGCAAGGCAGAGAAAATCCCTGAACCCAATAAATGGGAACACAGTGTTGTGAAAGTAAATTAAGCGAAAGATAGATACCTACGAAAGTTGTCGTATTAACAAAAATAGCAGCGAATTCATGTTTTGTGTTTCCATTAGTTTTACTTTGCAAATGTTCTTGATGTTTCGACAGTTAGTTTTTACGCAAACAGCGGGAAATGTGCAAAAACGTTATCTTAACCAAAGAATGAAAGTGAGTGTCGTCTACTAATTTCAAAGATCTTTTTGTATACATGTATACATGTATTCCCATTTTGCAACGGTAATATAATGCGCTATTCTCTACAGATAATCACTGGACAATCGCTTAACAAGCAGAAATCTTTCGTGAAACGAAGAAAATAAATATCAGCTTTTGTGGGAAAGAGTGTCTCATTCATTCATTCTGACGAAAGGTGAATCAGCATCACTTCTGTTTTTAATGAGTGCTACTCGCTGATCTCGTGTCATGCTGTGGCCGGATGTTCAACGTTTCCTGGGCTTCCCTACTGACTTTTCTCGTCGACTGTTTAGTATGTTTAGCTCTTGCGTCAAGTACCACTAGAAGATGAAGAGTATCAAAATATTACTTTACAGTAAATTTTTCGAACGGATCTTGAAACTTCGCTCACTGATTTTCCAATGCTTTATGTAATGGGGCTGCCTAAATCACCATAGTGTTCGCGGGTCGCAACGCTATAATCTAATTGAAGGCGTCAGTTGCTCTGTGGAGTGCTGAGAGAGACTTTGGTGCTGCGGTTGCAGGGTTCGGTTCCCGTGCACAGGAGTGGTCAGCGCGGAGATCCAGGTGCTGCTGCAGCTCAACGTGAGCTCGCACAACCCGCTGCACAACCAGACCTGCCTCAACTTCCGGCGCAACAAGATCTGCCTTAAAGGTCAGTCAGAGACTTGGAACTTCTTGATTACACAATGAATAGAGGTAATATACGGACGAGTTTCGACTACCTTTTTTCAGTAATTTTGTGAAATGTGTATATGTTCAAACTTCGGAAACGTCATATTTGTACATGGAATGCAGACTAATAAAAGGAATGTTACATACGTTTAAAAGTGTTTATATAGTCTCACAAGCTGCGACATTGTCGCGAATAAAGCAGTGACCCGTATATGCAATTAGTTTCATTTACTTTACGTTTATGGTCACAAACTTTTTGTTAACAGGTTACCGGTTTCGGTCTATAACAACCATCATCAGATCTATTTTTATGAAACAGATCTGATGATGGTCATCATAGACCGAAACTGGTAATATGTTAACAAAAAGTTTGTGACCATAGACTTAAAGTAAAGGAAACTTATTGTTTATATAGTTAGCAACCGATGAAATAGATGAACAATATCCTTATAAGAATGAAATACTATGGTAAAGTAGCACTGGAAGATTCAGACGTACTACTGAAGTCATATGTGTCGAACAGCGGAGCGTTTTCCACCAGAGTGAAAGATGGGGATTCTACGCAGTCCCGGTGCGACATGCAGCTCGAATGTGTCTTAATGTTACAAAGTAATGCAGATTTATAAATCAGAAATTTTTTGAGTACCTGAACATGAAATTGCTTATGCTGAATCTTTCGATGCGCAGTTGCACACATCGCACTTCTCAGACTTTTGCTGCATTAACTATACCTACAGATAAGTAAAAGAGCTGTGTTTTCCAGATTCATGTTACTGCAATGCACTAGCTGTCGAAACCGCAGATGAATATATTAGTTACCGACATTCTACTTGATTATTCATACATTAATCATAGTAAGAAAGAGATGTAAAAAAGTGTATCACTCTAAATGAAAACCAAAATTCCTCTACCAATTATAATTCGGCGATCTCTTTAGTAAATGCGTCTTATTTCCTTAATAAGCGCGTTATCCGAAGAAAACTGAAATTATCCTATATTTTGTCGATAACGCCTCAGTAGGAGCAGGGTACTGCACTAAGTGCAATTAGTAACGTAAGTCAGTGTGAACGCTATTTTAGGCCCTGTTTATATATATATATATATATATATATATATATATATATATATATATATGAGCGAGGTTTCTACGACTGCCGCCGCCTCTCGCATCCCACTCTCCGACGTTCACGGTCATTCCAGTCTCCTTCACTAATATCTCTCGCCGCCATTGCTTCGTTGACGTTGTCTTTCCAGCATCTCGCAGGTCTACCGCGCTTTCTTCTTCGATGTGGAGCTCATTGCGATGCACGTTTTGACCGTCTTGCTTCTGGCAAACGCTTAAATGACCATGCCAGAGTAGGCGCTTCATTTCTATGTGCTCCAGGATTGTGCTTTCGACATTCATAACCTCTATGACACTATCTTTTCTAATATGATCAAGCCTGTAATATACACAGCTCCGTCTACAGAAATCCATCTCGGCAGCTAGCAGGCGATCTTTCTGCCTCTGAGCTAGTTCCCACAACTGTGCACCAGGTGTTGTGATACTTTCAATGCTTCTGTGGTAGATGGTATCTTTTGTTCTGTGGGTTATGTTTTCATTCCAGAGAATACCATTTAGTTGTTCTATGGATAGCTTGCCCTGGCCAATTTTATTGCTTTTAGCATCCATACGTCTACCACTGGACGACAGTGTCACTCCCAGGTACTTAAAATTACGACTCCCTTTAACAGTATCAGCACCGAGTTGTAAATCGTTAATAGCACTTTCTCACACCTTCAGATATTCTGTTTTAGATACATTTGTGACAAGAACCCATTTTTCACATTATTCTTTTAATTTGCGGAGCGTGTGATTTGTATCTTCTTCATCTCCAGCTACTAACACTTGGTCGTCAGCAAAAAATAAAGTGAACAAGATCTTATCGTCTATGGGGATACACAGTCCTCCGCATTTCCTTTTCCAGTATTTTAGTGCCTCCTCTAGGTAGATCTTACGGAGTGTAGGGGCGAGTGTGCATCCCTGGCGTAGTCCCTTTGTCACGTCGAGCTCTTGAGATTTCTCACTCCTACCATTGCCATACAACCTTGGTAGAGGAGTCTGACAGCTTTCAGATAGCTCGGTGACACGCCATTATCAGTTAGACCTGTCCATTGCTTGTTCTGTGGAATTGCGGCATAAGCTTTCTGGAGGTCTACAAAGACAAGGTGGGTCGTAAGGCCCCTTGCTGTCCTTTTCTCAACTAGGTTTTTGAGGGTAAATACTACATCAGTACAGGAGCGACCAGATCTGAATCCATTTTGTTATTCAGATTCAGTTATCTCTTCTTCTATCCTCTTTTTTAGGATACGGCCATAGACTCTAGTCATTGATGGCATCACACTAATACTACGATACCTTGCACAGTTTCTCATGTTGCCCTTCTTAAGTGTTTGATGTAATTGTTTCCCTTTTTCCATTCCTTTGGGGTTTCGTCACCTCTAACGCATTTGTCAAAAATCACTGCCAATATTTCAAAGAAGTTTGGCGGCGCTTGTTTGACAGTTCTATAAAAATTAAACCTGGACCTTGCGACTTTATGTTTTTCATGGCATTAATTTCAATTTGGACTTACTTCTGGGTTATCGGTGGTATATTATCATTACTGATTTCAATATCTGGCTGGTTCTCAGTGAATGCCACTCTGTTCTCGGTTAGTAATCCTTGGCAGTGTTGTACCCATTTCCGCATGCTAATAAGGTTTATGTCTACTTTATTTTTATTCTGAATTCTCATTGTTTTTAATACCTTCCAGGTTCTATTTTCTCGCGTATTCCCCATGCTTTTTTGTATATCTTCACCGGTTTTCTGCCAGGATTCGATTTTGGCCTTAATTATTGTTTTCTGTGCATCTTTTCTCCGCTCTCTGTATTCCCGCCAATCATTGTCTGATCTTGAGTGCAATCATTTCTTTCTTCTTACTTTCTACCTTATCTTGTACCGGTGGTTCCAGCAGTCATAACATATTCTATTACTGTCTTGGATTTCCTTTTTTCCCAGTGCTTCATAAGCTGCGTTATGGATGGCTTCTTTAACCATCTCATACATCTTATCTACAGAGGTTTCGTCAATGGCAGCAAGTTTTTTTGCTAGCCTTTGCTCGTACAATAAGCGGGTAGAACTATGGTCAAGGCTTTGTAAATTATTTTGAATTTCCTCTGGTTCACTTTACACTTGGATTTCTGTGTCTTTGATAAACTTGAATAATGTCTTAGACATTAGCAAAAAATGGTCTGATCCGCACTCTGCAGTCCAAAGCCCCGACTTGGAGGTAAAGGTGATTTTTAATCGTGGTTTTCTTCCACTAGACGAATGCCTTTCTGGGGTCAGGGACTCTGTCTATCCGTCCCTTAGGCTACTCTGGGAATGAGGTGCCACTTACGCCAAGTCCGCCGTACCGAAGTCCATCTTCTTCGCCTTCTTTGCCGATGTGGTCTTCACCCGTAACCCTGGGCATGGGTAACGCGTTATACCCCGCGTTACTGGGTCCCCAGCAGAAATTTGCCACCATCTCGAAAGCCGGGCTCACTTCCGCGACATGGACGCGCCTGCTGAGAATTACCTATGTGCGCTTAGAGAAGGGGGCTCTAAGCACTCTGGGCCGGGTTAATGTGCGTGTATGGTTCCACGCACAAAGGCTAGGCACTGTTTTGTGAGTAAAAATCATGGATGCATTTAGCAGGCCAGACTCAGCGGTGGTTCACCTGGACAACATGTTATCTGAAATGTTTGACGAGACTAATGTAACGATCGTCGCCGATTAGTCAACAGAAGTAAACACAATGATTTCTAAAAGATATTTTCTGGAGAATATAGGATGGTGTCATAGTAGAAGTTATTCTGTGTGACAGGCGTCCGACAGTGTGTATTCCCTACAAGGTAGTGCTGAGACGACGTCATTTATTATGGAGTCAACAACGTAAAAATCACGCATTGAGTGGATGGTGGAAGTTGCTTTCCACAGATGAATTCTGCTTCATCCTGACTTGAGCTGCATGTCTGCCTGTAAGGAAACTGATTGCCGTTACAGTTATAGGAACATTGTCAGAAGCCACAGCTTTCACGGTGGTGGTTCTTGTGTGAAGCGGAGTCATACTGGGAAAACATTTTCGTTGATGTCTGGTAGAATACCCTTCAAGGTCAGAGCTACATGTATCAGGTGTTACAGATACGTATGCCGTATTTATCACGTGTAGGTCGTACGGGCTGCCCTTTTATTTAAAGAGGTGCAGGTAGCCGATTTTTTTGCGTGTGAAGTTAGTTTACTGAATGGTGACACCTACCAACCGTATAATAAGTTTCAGCGACTGAATAAGGTGGCAAAATTTTGCCCTGTAGCCGCTGCGAGCCACATCAGGTGCCTCTTTCCTACCAGCTCAACAGGATGCCTACGAAGCTTTTCAACTATCACAGAGAAAATACTGTTTAAGCAAACAAGTGGGTGGGACAAGTAGGTGTGATACACTATTCGTAATTATGAAACCGTAAATGGTGTTAAGGAAGAAGGAGAAATCGCAACGATGAAGGAGATATGTAGTATCATAGCCTACCATTTCGTTTATCATGCCTTTCACCTGGACTGTAAGTTCGTCGAAAATAAGTCTGTTACTAGACAAGAGCCTCACAGATCGTTGATCAATGGTTTGTCTCTCAAAGAGCGCACATATTTGTTGGTTATGAACAGTTCATGGAGAAGCTCTCGCCTCTGTTTATGTTCCTGACCCCAATCCAAAGTGTGGGACGTTATTTAAGTGACGACACCACAGAAGTAAGACACTACGGAATCCGCCTCTTTCTTCAGAGGAGGCGTCGCCGCGAAACGACTCGATCCGGCTGGACCCCGCCTCCCTGGTGACGTCTAGCGGCACCTTTTATGTGGCGGTCGGCTGCGCATGCGCTATGATCGTCGTCGTCATTGCCATCACGTCTGTTGTCTACGTCAAGAGCAAGAAGCTGCGAACCCAGCAGTCGCTGCAGTGAGTATACCACCGATTTCGGCTTATATCCTATGCCCTTTTTATTTGGTTAACATACGTTATTCATATAAATATTTTACATGTAATAGAAAGATGAAAAACAAGTCTTATTTACATACAATATAAGTATAGAAAAAGAGTATACAACCTTATATTGTGCTGTAAAGGATACATGTAAAATAACAGAAAAAGTAGACTCAGTTGTATTAAAGCAATTATGTCCCAACGACATCTTTGAAACTAATTTTGTATTTAAATAGTGCTTTTATTTATTTATTAGTATGATTCACATGCATGAATTATATACTTACAGGTATATAACTATAATATATGTGTACTACAAAAATACAGAAAAGCAAAATTACGTACAAACTAATTGAATGTCAATATCTAAGTTCCTAATCCATATAAGAGCTGTATCACCAGCTTTCATGAGGTCGCCCCAACTCCTCTGATAGGAACGCAAGTATAATAACATAATGTGCTTGATTGTCTGGTTCGCAGCCCATAGTCAAAAACCGGAGACCCTGTATTATTTGTACAGTGAGTCTGCGGATCGACCATGCCCTGTGCGAGCTCTGTTCAGTTTGACCCATAGTTTCTCGTCGAGTTCTTTGCCAGCAATACCACAGTTATACTTTCGGAACTACTCATGCTATTCAGGATTCTCAGTAAGCTGACACTTCCGATCTCACAGGTCTCTCACCTCGATATTACTGGCATCTAGCTGTTTATCTTGCCGTAACGGTAGGTTTCTTGAAGGGAGTCTGTTTCGTTGTAAACTTTTTATGTAATCCCCTATGGGTAATTCCAGGTTCTCCTGTACCTTACGATATCCCTAAGAAGGGCCTCGCTTCTTTGGAATTGTCGGTGGATAGATGTTGCTCAGCAGAGGAAGCCAATAAATGGGCGTTGGTCGGATTGTCCCAGTTGTTAACCTCATATTGTGGTTCAACTTAACGTCGATCAAGTTGGTGTGGCAGCCGTTTAGGGCACAATTCTCTGCTGCTGAAAGACCAGCGCAATGGATGACGTGCAAGAGGTACCTTGTAAAGAAAGTAGAGGTGATCGTATTATGTCCGTTGGAGTTGTTTGTAACAAAATTCGTATCCTAGCGACGATCGCTTTTGTGGATGTTACAAAGTTAACACTCGTGGTTTTAATCATTGAAAATCCGTGTAGGTGTCATATTACGGCACACGCACGAAGTAATTGACAGAGGGGCCGGAGAGGGAGGGAGCACCAGAGGACGTTACACTGTAAGTGTGATGTAAGACATGTAGGACTGCTTCCAAACCAGCACTCGTCCTGGATAAGTCCTTTTTTTTAATCTTCACAATCCTTCAATCACTTCGTTCGTATGGCATAAAATCAGCTTCCACAAACAATGTGTTCAGGTGCAGTACGTACATAGCCAGGAAGGGCATGTAGTTCAGGCACATAAAAATAAACAGTGCCGCTACATTTTTCAGTCAAGGGGAAAAAGCTTCCTTCATCTACCAGACAAACAAAGTGCGTTCATAGCTCACTAGGACACAGCATTATAAGCAGTCGTTAACCTATTAAGTCGCGATGAAGATGAGTCTCACTTGAGTTGCAAATCCATTCACAAAAATCTTGTAAGTTCATCAGGATATCTGAGAAGAAGTCAGCATTTGTGTGGAGGAAATTTTCTCCTAAGCTGCTATTAAAAAAAAAAAAACCTTTACTTTAATGAAAATGACCTCGCAGGGTGTTCAGAGCAACATACGGGTAACATGAATATGTGATTTCGGTTTGCATAGATCTACCGACACCTCATGAGGTCTGACCAAAAATACCAAATTACTACTATATCACGGAGTGAGAAATCAAGTGCGAGTTAACATCGTCAACACTTAAGTGCAAAATATTTGTAAACAACTGACCTATAAGGAGATTCTGAAAAAAAAAAGGAAGTCGTATGGCATTGTCCCCAGCCGTAAATTCAGGCATCTAATCATGCAGGGGTTTCTCAATCGACTCCCAATGACCCTTATTCTCTTACCATGAAAAATTTATGTTTTATCCTCTGAAAGTAGGAGGCATGTTTATGTTGCATGATGGTAAGGAAAGGGACTGCGCGGTCAAAAAGCCTGCTTCCCTTAAATGGCATCAAGGGGACGGCCGGGATTCACAATCACGTCCGACGGACATATCGCCATCAACGGTCCACATGTCTTCAACAGATGAGGCAGTATGAAGAGGTTTGGAATTCAGCTTAGGACACTGGGAAAAGTATTTTGTTTAGGAGCTGTACACCACCACTTCTCCACCTCTTTCTCGCCAAACACTGTTGGTGAACATTCCTTCTACTCAAGAGCCGTGTTCCACGGCAGAGACGTAAGAAACCTCGGCTATGGAGGCGGGTGGTCTCTTGAAAAGATTTGTCATACCACCACATATCATTTTGGAAGACGAATACTACTCGGAAAGTTATTCCTTTGTTGCACCAGCCGACAGAAAACAGTTGTAGCTGACAACGAATGAGTGCCGGACCACGTATAGTCTCAACAGTACCGTTACACCGCAGTGATAACATGATCACAATAGACCGTTCATGCACGATTCCGGCTCGACGCTTGGACACAGAAACCAGTTTAAATCTTCCGTCGTCGAACGTTCGACTCCATTTGATGCACGATGATATGCAGGCTCTCATACAGGTAATTGCGTCGGCTTCCACTGACTACAAAGCACAAACATGTTACTACGGAGCTAACTCTTGCGTGATACCTGCAGCCTCTTGAGTGACAAAGTATTCTCGGAAGTGTCCCGATTGCATCTTTTTACGACAATGGCTGTAGCTGTTAGGCGGTGTCATAGGAAACACGCCCTTCCTTATTGAACGCCATAGCTGACATAACGCCAGTTGTGTTGGGTGCCTTTGGATACAGGACAGGACATCGATTCCTAATTTTGAGATCATTTCAAAAAGCAGAAATCACATCAAGATCCTAAGATTCCACAGCCTTGTTTAGGTAGAGCAGGTCAATTCGCGGCCAAAACTGCTAGCGCGCCTTGGATATTCAGTCAACATGTGTAGCACTTGGTGTGGGGTATAACTGGTCGGCAGCTTGGTCATCACTGTCTTTTACAATGGTGAACAAAATTAAAGAAAGAAACGGAAATTTTTAAAGGTTGTATTTATTTTGCCACAAAAAGTATAAACAGGCGATAGTAAAGAAGAAACAATGTTCAGAATACATAACGTAAACAACTGCTACACGCTTAATGGTAGACAAAAGTAATCCTTGTTTTTTCCAATTTAACGGATTTGCACACACATTCGACAACCCGTTAATGTTCTCAGTATGGAATGTGAAAACCTATAGCAGTAATACAGGTCTGACAACGACGGGGCATGATGTGAATGATGTCATAAATCTCATTTTGAGGCAGTATCGCCAATTCTTCCTGCAGAGCTGCTCGAAAGTTTTGGAGAGTGGTTGGTGGATGCCGACGTGTTGCAACCGGCCTCCCTAATGCATCCCAGACATCCTCTATTTGATTCAGATGTGAAAAGCGGGCAGGCCACACCATCTGTGCAATGTCTTCCACCTCCAAGAACACATCAGTCACCTGTACTCTATGGGGTCGAGCACTATCGTCCCTTAGTACGAAGTATGGGCTCACGGAACCTCGCAACAAAAGCAGATGAGGTCCCAAGATCTCCTCACCATACCTGACAGCAGCTACACCTTGGGCCAATTCACCCATACAGTTTCAAGAAGATGTCTCCGAGTACTCAACATATTCCCTGCCCACACCATTAGGGATTGTCCTCAATACTGATTTCTTTCCCTAATGTTTGGATTCCGATATCATTTTCTACTTTCCCTCCAGATGCGAATCCATCGAGAATCACCCTCTGGACGAAATCTGAGCTCATCTGCGAAAAGAACATTGGCCCATTGTTCGACCGTCCAGTTAATACGTTGACGGCTCCGCTCTAGACGTTTCCTTCTGTGAAGACGCGTCAGACATACACATACAGCGGGTCTCCGACAATAAAGGCTACTCTGTCAAAGCCTTCTGTACACCATTTGCCTCCATACAACGCGTCCAGTGAATGCTGCGAAATCAGATGCCAGTTGACGTACAGTACTAGCGGGTACCGTCCTGCTTTTACAGAATAATTGTGGTCCTCTCTTTCTGATGTTATACGTGGTCGAACCTGCCCTCTTTTTGAGGATACAGTCTCTGTCTCTGTAAACTGTCACCACTCCCGAGAAGCAACAGAACGATTCACATTAAGCCATGGGGCTACATCAGTTTGTGACTGTCCTGCTTCCATTCTTCCCAGGCCCTCAACCACAGAGATTCTGCTATGCGTCTCTGTGCCTTGCTGCACCGTCTGTGACCGTGTCCACAGCGATTGTGGGTATGGGGCTAACAGGCAAGCACTAACCGGTTTGATACGTGAACTGAGGTCATCATTGGCGTGGTTGTCCGTTGTCCGGCATCCCACCTTCCGTGCAGAATACTATCGTAAGCATATCTACAGACAGCTTGTATGATTAGAACGTGAATGAGACAGGATGGAGAAATACGTTTGTCGCTTTAATTTTGGACACCCGTACATTAAGTACCATTCACGTTACTTGGACTCGTATAAGAACCGTGGTAGGGTCCCTTTTGAATTCATGCCACATTATTTAAGGGTATTTGACTGCAACAAATGGCTGTCTGTGTGGTTTCGTAACCATGCTAAGTTGAGTTTCACACCGAACTAGGTGGTGCTGTGGTTATCACACTGGACTGGGAATAGGGATGAGTACGGTTTAACTTCCTGTCAGTCGATCCAGAACTAGGTTTTCCGCGATTTCCCTAAAACGTTTAAGGCTAATACCACAATACTTCCTTATAAATGGTCACAGCAGATTTCCTTTCCCATCTTTCCCTAATCCAAGCTTGGGCTCCCTCGTTATTGATGGGACGTTGAACTCAAATCTCCCTTTCCTGGATAATATAATCTGTAGTAAAAAAAATTCGTAGCATTTACCTTTTCGCAAATTTCAAAAGCGTTTCTGTGCCTCCTATACTCCTGGAAAATCGATTGAAACAGTATTATTCCTAAAATGAGTGAGTATATTACAAAGAGATCTACGCTTATGAGGACTGTTTGAATATTGGACGGCAAGTCGTTGTACTTTTCGTTTTGGGCGGCCTTTCATAAATCCAACTATCATGAGTGGTCAGGTAAAAGCGTTCTGCCCTTCAAAACAAGCCAATATTGTCTGGTAACTGCAGCTTTAAATCAATAGCTACTACCATTACTGTACTGTGTAAGTATTGTTATTGTTGATACATTTTCGGAAGAAACTACGCACTTCACATTTACTGTTCTGAGATTATCATTAATTTTAGATAACAGGACATAAATTAACATAGAAATTCATTTTTTCGTGGCTATTAAATTTTATTAATATAAGAAGTGGCATGGCTGTGAGGAAAGGAGGGAAACGTTATTGAGAGTAACGTTCAAGGTGTAGTGTCATGTGAACATGAGGATGTGGGGTAGTGCTCCGTGTGAAGTCAAACTGCTGTAATGGCTAAGCAAGGACAATATCCTTGGGAGTCACCATGAGTGGCAGACGCTGGCATACAGTTAGAGTGTTCAAGAAAGTTCTGGAAGATTCTGGGAGAATCTCGGTCGTTAGGAGGACCTTGGGAAGAGTCACCGAAAGAAAGCCACAAATGAGTCCCTGAAAAACCAGTATACAAGGGGCTAGTGCAGAGGACCGAGGAGATTAAATAACTGTCAGCAAGGAGTGAACAGCTGGCAGTGAGGAATGAACCTTCAGTACCATCAGTCAGAAGCAGTCATTAGTAGCAAGTACTCACAGTGAATAGCCGTCAGGAGCAGTACCACTGCCGAGCATTGAAGTCATTACGGAGTGACACTTCTATGCTGCTGCAGTAAGGCGCCAAGAAGACTGTACACATCTGAGGGAAGACAACTGAGTTATCGATAAGTATCCAGCAACCTCTATTATCTTCACGTTTTTGCCTGTTACACAAAAAGAAGCGCTATAGAGTTTGTCCCTAGTAGCAATGTGTAACACATATTCATCTATATTTGTATCTACGTCTACATGATTACTCTGCATTTCACAATTAAGTGCTTAGCAGAGGTTTCATCGAACCACCTTTGTGCTATTTCTCTATCGTTCCACTCTCGAACAGGGCGCAAGAAAAACGAACACTTTAATATTTTCGTGCGACCTCTGATTTCTAATATTTTATCATGATGATCATTCCTCCATACGTAGATGGGCGCCAACAAAATATTTTCACATTCTGAGGAAAAAGTTGGTGATTGAAATTTCTTGAGAAGTTCCTGCCGCAGCCTTTGTTTTAATGAGTTCCACCCCAGTTGTCGTATCATATCCGTGGCACGCTCTACTCTGTTTCACAAAAATACAAATCGGGCTGTTCTTCTTTGAACTTTTCAATTTTCTCTGTCAGTCCCATCTGATGCGGATCCCATACCACACAGCAGTACTCTAGAAGACGGCGAACAGTCGTAGTGTAAGCAGTCTCTTTAGTGTGCCTGTTTCATTTTATAAGTGTTCCGTCAATTAATCACAGTCAGTTATTTGCTTTCCCCACAGCATTATAAATGTGAACGTTCCAATTTAAGTTTTTCGTAATTGTAGCCCACAAGCATTCAGTCGAGTTTACAGCCTTAAGGTTTGTGTGATTTATCGTGTAAATGAAATTTAGCCTATCCTTTTCAGTACTCATGTGGACGACTTCACACTCTTCATGATATAGTCAATTTCCACTTTTAGCATCATTCAGATATACTGTGTAAATGGTTTTGCAATTACCTTTGATCATCAGATGACTTTACATGACGGTAAATGACAGTATCATCTATAAACAATCTAAGAAGCCTGTTTAGATAGCTCCAAATGGCTCTTAACATCTGAGATTATCAGTCATTAAAACTGTCTCCTAAATGGTTTATGTAAATGAGGAATATCAGGGGCCCTATAACACTTCCTAGGGAAACCGAAGATGTTGTGCTTTATTCGATGACTTTACGTCAATTATTATGGATTGTGATCTTTCTGACAGGAAATCAGGAGTCCATTCATACAACTGTGACGATACTCCATAGGTACGCAATTTTATTTGAAGTCGCTTGTGAGGAACGGTGTCAAAAGCCTTCTGGAAATACAAAAATCATGGTCTTAATTTGATGCCCCTGTTGATAGCACTCATTACTTTAACAGAGTAAAGAGATAGTTGTGTTTTACATGAACGATATTTTCTGAATCCTTGTTGACTGTTGGTCAATAAACAGTTTACTGCGAGATAATTCATGATGTTCGAGGACAGTGTATGTTCCAAAATCCTACTGAAAATCTATGTTAGTGATATGGATCTGTAATTCAGAAAAATGCTCCTATTACCTTTCTTTGGTATCGATGTCACTTCTGAAACTTTCCAAGTATTAGGGTACGGATCTTCCTTCGAGCGAGTTGTTGTATATGATTGGTAAGTATGTAGCCCTTGTGTCAGCATACTCCGAAAGCCGTTATGAAGTCTGGACCGGAAGCCTTGCGTTTCTTAGGTGTTTTAATCTGCTTCTCTGCACCAAGGTTGTCTACTTCTAAGTTATTCATGTTAAAGTTGTTCTTGATTCGAATTTTGGAATACTGACTTCGTCTTCTCTTGCGAAGGAGTTTCGGAAAACTGTCTTCAGTAGCTCTGCTGTAGCGGCGTTGTCATCAATAAAATCATCATCGTTATCTCATTGATTGCATCTACCACTGGTGTATTTTATATACGAGCAGAATCTCGTTGGATTTGCTGCCAGATTTCGAGACAGGATTTCGTTATGGAAATAATTTAAATTTGCACTACATTTCGAGTTTCTGAAAAATTTCATCAATCTTGGGGTTTTGCGTTCTTTTAAATTTGGCATGTCTTTTTAGTTGCTTCTGCAATAGTATTAGACTCGTTTTGTGTACCGCGGAGATCAGTACTATTTGTTATTAATTTATTTTGTGGGTATCTCTCAATTGCCGTCGATACTTCTTTTTTTTTTTTAGTCCATGCCACATCTGGTCTACGCTTACATAGCCAGTTTGTAATGGGTGGAGACTCTCTTAGGAGGGTGTCAGAGGATTTTTTATATGCTTTTTAAACAGGTGTATGCGCGTTTATTTACGCTGGGTTTGGATGTTACGATATTCAATCTAGCTATAAGATCCTGCGGTCACTATCTTTCTATCATGATGCCCCTTATTTGGTCAGGATTATTTGTTGATAAGAGTTCAGGTATGCTTTCGGAACCATTGCACTTCGAATGTGATCCTGAACTAATTGTTAAAAATAATTTTCTGAGAAGGCACTGAGCAGGATTTTGAACGATTTTTTGTGACTACCATCGACTTTACTCATTTAGTTTGCCAAAGTATCTTGGGTAGGTTGAAGTCAGCACCAGCTATAACTGTATGAGTGGAGTAACAATTTGAGGTGACATTCCAGTTTTCTTTGAACTGTTCAGCAACTATAGCATCTCAGTCAGGGCTTGGTCAGATGAACCAATTACTGATTTATTCCAGTTGACAAGTATAACCTCTACCCGTACTACCTCACAGTAAGCATCTACTTCAATTTCACTTCAAGGCGAATTACTTCTAAGGCCAATAAACACTTCACAACCAACTGTATTTGATTTGTCCTTACTGAACAGGGTTAGGTCCTTTGTAGAAATGTCCACTGAATTTATTTTCTGCTTTAACCAGCTTTCCGTACTATGACGATTTGAGATTCAATGCTTTCTATTAGCACTTGGAGCTCTGGTTCATTTTAAACACAGCTACGACAGTTTACAACTACAGTATTGGTTTTTCGTATGTCTAGTCTCTTCTTGTGTTTGTAGTGCACCTTTTGAAACTGAAGCCCTTTCTACACTTTCCCGAGACCTAACGTAAAAACCAACCAGTCCCTTCAACTCAGAACCCCGCTACTCGTGTAGCCGCTTCCTACGAATAGTGAACTCCTGACCTATTTGCGTATCAGAATACACGGAGGCGTAAGCCCCGTCCCGTACTTGTCTCCTGGTACGAACAAGATATCTGACTGCATATATCACAACAAGTAATACTCAATGTTTTATATTTGTCAGAATACAAAGTTGAACGAGTACTTTCATTGGTCCTCAAGTGTAAATAAGGTACCTAACTGCGCAAGTTACAACGATTAATAGGGAGTACGAGGTGCATTCAAGTTCTAAGGCCTCCGATATTTTTTCTGATTAACTACTCACCCGAAATCGATGAAACTGGCGTTACTTCTCGACGCAATCGCCCTGCAGACGTACACATTTTTCACAACGCTGACGCCATGATTCCATGGCAGCGGCGAAGGCTTCTTTAGGAGTCTGTTTTGACCACTGGAAAATCGCTGAGGCAATAGCAGCACGGTTGGCGAATGTGCGGCCACGGAGAGTGTCTTTCATTGTTGGAAAAAGCCGAAAGTCACTAGGAGCCAGGTCAGGTGAGTAGGGAGCATGAGGATTCACTTCAAAGTTGTTATCACGAAGGAACTGTTGCGTAACGTTAGCTCGATGTGCGGGTGCGTTGTCTTGGTGAAACAGCATACGCACAGCCCTTCCTGGACGTTTTTGTTGCAGTGCAGGAAGGAATTTGTTCTTCAAAACATTTTCGTAGGATGCACCTGTTACCGTAGTGCCCTTTGGAACGCAATGGGTAAGGATTACGCCCTCTCTGTCCCAGAACAAGGACACTATCATTTTTTAAGCACTGGCGGTTACCCGAAATTTTTTTGGTGGTGGTGAATCTATGTGCATCCATTGAGCTGACTGGCGCTTTGTTTCTGGATTGAAAAATGGCCTCCACGTCTCATCCATTGTCACAACCGACGAAAAGAAAGTCCCATTCATGCTGTCGTTGCGCGTCAACATTGCTTGGCAACATGCCATACGGGCAGCCATGTGGTCGTCCGTCAGCATTCGTGGCACCCACCTGGATGACACTTTTCGCATTTTCAGGTCGTCATGCAGGATTGTGTCCACAGAACCCACAGAAATGCCAACTCTGGAGGCGATCTGTTCAACAGTCATTCGGCGATCCCCCAAAACAATTCTCTCCACTTTCTCGATCATGTCGTCAGACCGGCTTGTGCGAGCCCGAGGTTGTTTCAGTTTGTTGTCACACGATGTTCTGCCTTCATTAATCTGTCGCACCCACGAACGCACTTTCGACACATCCATAACTCCATCACCACATGTCTCCTTCAACTGTCGATGAATTTCAATTGGTTTCACACCACGCAAAATTCAGAAAACGAATGATTGCACACTGTTCAAGTAAGGAAAACGTCGCCATTTTAAGTATTTAAAACAGTTCTCATTCTCGCCGCTGGCGGTAAAATTCCATCTGCCGTACGGTGCTGCCATCTCTGGGATGTATTGGAAATGAACGCGGCCTCATTTTAAAACAATGCGCATGTTTCTATCTCTTTCCAGTCTGGAGAAAAAAAATCGGAGGCCTTAGAACTTGAATGCACCTCGTATTTTCTGGCCGTCAGAATATAAGGGGGAGGAAGTATTGTCCTGCAGTTGTCTCCAGTTATGGTTGAGTTATTTGAATGTATGAGTATATTGCCTGAACAAGTTCTAAGCGGCAGCGTTCTTGTCGCTGATAGAGCAAGTTAGAATTCAGAAACTGGGAATCGCTGGAAAGGCTTTACATGTAGAGTGGTAGGATATATGATTGCATTTTAAAACTACTGCCAAGACGCCTCTCCGAAAGGGACTGAACTAGTGGCCAAAGAAATTGTCCTTCAATTGACCCTTAAGTATTTACAGTCTGTTTCACTTGCTATGAATTACAACTACTCCATTCCTCATTCACCTATGTTAAGTATTCTAGAAGTTATTATCCCTCTTATTCTGTTAAAGATGAAAGCCCACTTTGTCCTCAACGTTCTGATTGCTTTACACTGGCATCATCTTGGTTAGAAAACCAACTCGAGATGGGCACATATTAGATATCTTGGCGAGAAACAGACCTGATCTTTTTGAGGAAGTTAATCTAGAAGAAGGTTTTAGCGACCATAATGTCGTTGTGGCTTCTATGTCAGTGGAAGTTGCAAAAAAAAAAAAGCGTGGAGTTTTCTTGTTTGGGAAAGCAAAGTGTCATTAATGAATATCTTCATAGTCAGTTCCAAACATTCACCGCGGGACACAAAGATATTGAGCATCTTTGGTCAGAGTTTAAAGGTATTGTCCACCATTTGCTAGAGAAGTATGTGCCAACCAAAAATTTTGGGGGTCGGCCGGAGTGGCCGAGCGGTAATAGGTGCTTCAGTCTGGGACCGCGCGAGCGCTACGGTCGCAGGTTCGAATCCTGCCTCAGACATGGATGTGCGTGATGTCCTTAGGATAGTTAGGTTTAAGTAGTTCTAAGTCCTAGGGGAATGATGACCTCAGATGTTAAGTCCCATAGTGCTCAAAGCCATTTGAACCATTTGAGCCAAATTTAGGGGAGGGAAAGGATCCACCGTGGTACAACACACGTATTAGGAAGTTGCTGAGTAAGCAGAGAATTTTGTACAGTCATTTTAAACGTAATCACTGATCGCTGACAAACAAAAATTATGCGAAATGAAAGCAGCTGTCAGAAGGACAATGAGAGACTCTTATTACGAATTTGAAAGAAATATTTTATCTGCAGATAACCCCAAAAAATTTTGGTCGTACGTAACATCTATGAACGCTAAAGTTAATTCAATACCTTCTCTTGCTGACAGTACGGGTAATGTAACGGATGATGATAAACAGAAGGCTGAAATTCTAAACCTAGCCTTCAAAAACTCGTTTACGGTAGAGGACTGCAGCACCATTCCCCCTTTCAATTATCGAACAAACGAAAGGATGGCTGACATGGTCTTTAGTGTATCTGAGATTGTAAAACAATTAAGATCCTTAGACGCCAGGAAGGCATCTGGCACAGACGGTATCCCCGTAAGATTTTATGTTGACTATGCTACAAATATAGCACCATTCTTATCCATCATCTTTCAGAGATCATTGGAACAGAAGTTCCACGGGACTAGAAGAAGGCCCAGGTAATAGAAATCCTTAAAAAGGGTAGAAAATCGGATGCACATAATTACCGACCAATTTCACCGACATCGATTTGTTGTAGAATCATGGAACATATTTTGTGTTCAGACATAATGACCTTTCTAGACTCTGAGAAGCTCATCTGCAGAAACCAGCACGGTTTCAGGAAACAGCGGTCATGCGAGACACAGCTGCCCCTCTTTGTGCATGATATACAACTGGCTCTAGATACCGGCTCCCAGGCTGATGCCATATTTCTCGACTTTCGAAAGGCGTTCGACTCAGTTCCGCACTGTCGCTTGCTACAAAAAGTGTGCGCTTACGGTCTATCCGATGATATATACGGTTGGATAGAAAGTTTTCTAACAGATAGGAAGCAGTATGTCGTCCTGAACGGGGTGACTTCAACAGAAATAAGCATATCTTCAGGTGTGCCCCAGGGCAGCGTAATAGGTCCGTTGCTTTTTACGGTTTACGTAAACGATCTGGTTGATGGTATTGACAGCGGCCTTAGACTGCTTGCCGATGATGCTGTAGTCTACAGGAAAGTAGTATCACACGAAAGTTGTGAACAAATCAATGAGGATTTGCAGAAAATAAATTAATGGTGTAATGACTGGCAGTTATCTCTCCATATTTTAAGTGTAACCTACTGCGTATAACAAGGCGAAAAATCCTCATTAATGTACGAGTGTAAAATAAATGCCCAGTCTTTGGAAGCGGTAACGACTGTCAAGTTTCTGGGTGTGACTATTCTAAATGATCTCAAATGGAATGATCAGATTACACAAGTAAGGCGGGTAAGGTGAACTCTAGATTGCGGTTTATTGGTGGAATCCTGAAGCGATGCGGTCCTTCAACAAAAGAAATAGCTTACAATACATTAGTTGGCGCAGTCTTGGAGTACTGTTCGTCTGTATGGGATCCTTACGAGTTGGATCGGATTCAAGAGATTGAGAAGGTCTAAAGAAGAACGTCAAGATTCGTGACTGGTACATTTAGCCATCGCGAGAGCGTTACAAATCTCATAGAAAGTTTGAAGTGGGACACACTTGCAGATAGACGGCGCTCTAAATAGAAGGGCCTGCTCACTAAATTCCGAAATCCGATCTTCACCGAGGATGTAGAGCATATATTATTACCACCAACTTTCAAATCGCGCAATGATCACCATTCAAAGATAAGGGAAATAAGAGCTCGTACTGAGGCGTACAGACATTTTTCCCTCGATCGATCTGCGAGTGGAACAGAGGGGGGGGAATAAGACTTTGGCGCGAATTGTGCCCTCCGCAACACACCGCTTGGTAGCTAGCGGAGTATATATGTAGATGTAGATGAAGCTGGTGATGGCACATGTTGCCAGATGCGACATTTTACTGAGCTTAGCTTATTGTAAGACAACACTCTTACAATGTTTATCGTCCAGCAATTAACAATACACATAGGTTTCTCTGATGCTCTCAGCCTGTTGTGATTCATAGTTGGAGTCAGCAACGATGAGAGTCTGGTTTAGCCATATGCGCACCTATGTCATGCATTCTCTGAAACCCAATGAGCATTCAGTAACGTTCTGAATGCTCTGCTGTGTATGTCGTGTTCCAGGTGTGGGCAGTGTTTGGTGATCCATGGACCTGATTCATAAACAAACTTAAGATCGTTGGCCACCTCACCACGCGACGTGACAGCAGCAGTTTTAGCGGCCGTGACGTTAGTGTTTATGGGGTAACGCACCGATACGAATGCCACCCCTTTCCGGAAACACCTTGCCAACGAATTATGCCTCATTACACGCCTTTTTGAGGGAACCTTCATTTGATGTTCACCCCGTCTTGTTACTTACGCGTCGTGAACCTTATTTCTTAAATTACAACCTTTTTGCTACGGCTATCTTAAAAATTTCCGTTGCTTAAATTCTGCAGCGCCTTGCTCTGCTTCCCACGAATTTCTTCCGAGGGGAAAGTGAGAGCCGGTACCTGTCGGTTGCAAGTATTAATCTTGATTGTAGCGAGGTATTTAGTGAATTTTTATTGTGTTGGTTGCGAGCTGTCATCGCTGTGCTGGTGGTAAGTCTTCCCAGTAACATCTTAATAATCTTCACGACCTGGTGTTTGCTGCACAGTCGTACTGTACCATTAAGTGGAGAGTACCGCTTTGCGTCCACTCGTCCACACTTCAAAACCTCAGCTGCTGCTCAGGTCAAATTAAGCATTGATTTCTTACTCTTTCCACATGTACTTCGAGTTGATAACCGCCCTGAGATCATACGACTTGTAACGGTTATAGTTATTAGTCTGCAAATGACGAAAATACTGGTGCAGTGTTGTTAAGTACACCGTCCTCGAGTTAAACCATATATAAAGTTTACAAGATAAATAATATGAAGCAGATCGTCTCTCTCTGAAATGGAGAGAAAAATAAAAGTACATGTTTTGAAGCTGCCTATATATCATTAGCTCTCGGATGCAACTGCACCGAAAGCCAGATAGCGCCAGAACAGGCACCGTATCTTTCTTCAAATCAAGCGCTATTGGGGAGTCTTCAGGGAACTGAAAAATTTATATTGGAAAACACGAGGAAGTATAGCACAGACTTCCGCCGCTGCGATGAACAGAAAAACGAATCTCTCCCAATAAAGGGTTTAATACGTTACTGCATCTATGGAATCAGGAAAAAGAGAAATTTTAACTTGATCAGCTCTGCCATACGCTGCAGATATGAAGAGGTAGACGCTATCTCCGGCTGCTGCTACCCCCGGCTCCCGCATCCATTCAGATACAGTATTTCCATTTCAACAGAAACCCAATCAGCTGGTAACAAAAGCGCCCGCAGACTATTTTGCACGTGGCACAAAAACAGATAACCTGTTTATCTTCCCCTGCGCTGCGTTATTATATTGAAGCCCGGCTCCGGACGGCGCGACTCTTATTGCCTCCTCTGTTGTATACGCATTTCCCAGCAGGCGCTTCGAACAAAGGAGTGACGCGATGACAAAAGGGTCCTCCCCGGAGCCAAAAGGCGCACCACCGTAAGTCTTTATTTGTACAAGATGTACACGCGCCGTGTCGGCCAAGTTGATTACAGCACCAGGCGCCCCAGGGCAAAAATATTGCAGGAACTGAAAATATTTGTACAGTGCTTTTCTGTAACAAGTTTTCATTTCACCGTATGTCTCCCAGTTCCAGTGACCACAGAGACGGATAGAGTCAATCTCTATCCTACTAAGCTGCCAACGAGGGGCAGGCAGGTGTGCCAGTATGCATAAATCTGTGGCCCATTGAAGACTGTTAGATATAATACACAATGCGTCTCGCATTAATCTCAATGCGACGTTGAATCGTAGTTCTTCTTAGTAGAAGTAGTGGGACTTAATAAGACGGCATTCGCATAAACCTATAGAGATTAAGTGGACCTTTATATATATATATATATATATATATATATATATATATATATATATATATTAGTCATTGAGTCATCCCCCGAATTACTTTCCTGTGCTAACTTTTCATTTGAAAGTAGCACTTGCAAACTTGCAAACTGCATCCTCAATTATGTGCAGGATGTATTCCTACCTTTGTCTTCCACTACTGTTCTTACCCTCTACAACTCTCTCTAACGCCGTGGAAGTTATTCCCTGATGTCTTAACAGATGTCCTACCATACTGTCAGTTCTTCTTGTCAGTGTTTACCATACATTCCTTTCCTCGTCAATTATCCAGAGATCCTCCTCATTATTTGCCTTATCAGTCTACCTAATTTTCAACGTTCTTCAGTAGCACAGCATCTCAAATGCTTCAATTTTCTCCTGCTCCGATTTTCTCACAGTTCATGTCTCACTAACATGCAATCCTGTGCGCGAAACGTACATTCCCAGAAATTTCTTCCTCAAATTAAGGGCTATATCTGATACTAACAGTCTCCTCTTGGGCAGAAATGCTGTTTTAGCCAGTGCTAGGCTGTTTTTATGTCCTCCTTGCTCCATCTGTCATGGTCTATGCTCCACTTTGCTGCTTACCTTCACCTACTCCGTGATCAGCAACTAAGATATTAAGTTCCTCGATGTTTTAATTTCTGATACTTCTCATTACATTGGTCTATCTTCGATTCCCCTTCCCCCCCCCCCCCCCCCCCATGAACCTTTGCAGTAGCTGCAGGGCAACAGTCTAGAGCTGGTACTGCGAACGGCTGAAAGCAAGGGGAAATTACAGCCGTAATAATTCCCGAGGGCATGCAACTTTACTGTATGGCATGGAGAGCTGCATCAAACCAGTCTCAGGACTGAAGACCACAACAACAACAACAATCTTCGATTTGCTCTGAGTCCATATCTTAGACTGCTCACTTCATTCGAAATATCTAGCATTTCATCCTCACTTGGACTGAGGATAGCGAATCTTATCTTTCATGTCCTTTCACCTTGAATTTAAATTCCACTCCTGCAAATTTCTTTTATTTCCATCATTGTTTCTTCGATGTACAGACCGAACAGTAGGGGTGGAAGACTACATCCCTATCGTACGATCTTTTTAATCCACGTACTTCATTCTTGGTCTTCTATCACTGTTCCTGCTTGGTTCTTGCACATGCTGTATATTACCTGTCCTTCTCTACAGCTTACTCCTATTTTTCTGAGAATTTCGAACATCTTGCATTATTTGACATTGTCGAACGCTTTTTCCCGGTCGACAAATCCTATGAATGTGTCTTGACTTTTCTTCGGTCTTGCGTCCATTACCAACGTCAGAACCGAATTTCTGGTGCCTTTCTCTTTCTTATAGCCAAACTAATCATCAACTAACAGATACTCAAATTTTCTTTTCTATTCCTCTGTATATTATTCTTGTCAGTTACTTGGATGCGTGAGCAATAATTGTCGCACTTGTCGATTTTTGCAATCTTTGTAACTGTGTGGATGTTGTTTTTCCGAAAGTCTGGTGTTATGTCGGCAGTCTTATAGATTCTGCATCCCGCAACGTGAATAATCGTTTTGTTGACTCTTCCTCCAATGGTTTTAGAAATTTCGATGTCATGTTATCAATCCCTTCTGCGTCATTTGATTTCGAGTCTTACAGAGCTCTTTTAAATTCTGATTGTAATACTGGATGCTCTATTTCTTCCCTATCGACTCCTGTTTCTTCTTGTATCACGTCGTCAGAGAAGTCCCCACCCCCCCCCCCCCACCCCCCCTCATAGAGGGCCTCAATGTACCGTTTCCACCTGTCCGCTCTCTCCTTTGCATTTAACAGTGAAATTCCCATTGCGCTCTCCTTGTTGCCGCCCTTGCTTCTCACCAAAGGCTCTTTTGACCTTTTTTTGTTTGAAGGCCAATCCGCCTGCAAAGTTTGCGAGGAACAGTCATGAGAAGTTGAAAAGATATTCCGTTGCGAAGGTCTCTGAAACAGAAAATTATTGAGGCTTTCGCAGTCACTAGTTGACAAATCGCGCTTTTCTCGGGTTCTTCGACCTCCGTTGATTTGATTATTTTTCTGGCGTTCCGCCCGCACGATTGGCTGGCATTGTCAAAACTTCACCCTGCATTGCTGATGTGGACTGGAGTCGAGCTGGCAGCCCTAGGTCTTGTGTATCTGGTGAACCAACTTCCAGCGGCTTCTCCGCTGTCGTTACCACTGTAGCTCTCCTCTTCTCACCGGCAACGGTGGTTCGCAGGACGAGTATCCTGGATACGTTCACCTTGAGGCTTTCCGGTTCCTTGTTGAACCAGTCTTCATGTTGTGGAGCTCTAACGATTCCCTGGAAAAGCGGGCGCGGTAGCTCCTCTCCGTGGCAAAAGTTTCCGTGTTAGCGAATTTTGTTACGTGTTGGGACAGACGCATAGCACGTGCTCCGCCTCGTCCGATTTCTCCTCAAGTCCCAGTCTGCAGCGGCCCTGTCCGCCTCGGTAGCTGCCGGGTCATTCCAGCAGATACGTAACCGAAGGTACCCGGCTTCTATTCCCGGTGTCGTCGGAGATTTTCTCCACTCGGGAACAGGATGTTGTGTTGCCCTTCCATTGGTATGATCATTGCTGACACGAAAATTACCTCAAAACCACTGTCATATCGTCTTTTCACTATTGAGACGGCTGCATGGGCGCGAACCGAAAGCCAATGAATTGATACAAATTTAAAGAAAGAAGAAACCTGAAATGCCATATATGATCGGCAATCGTGGCGTTGATTGATAGTCCAGTCATTCCAACACAGACTTTTCTTTGTGTGCAGGAACTGCGCTATGCTTTTGACATTGTCAGTTGTTCCCTTTTGCCCTCAACCGATCTGAGAAACCCTTTGCTCTTGTTTGCCCCTTCAAAAGTAGTTTGCACAACATACGGCCTATTCTGTTCGACACCCTGGGAATGTATGGCATATAGGCCGAACCCGACCTTTCTTCTTCCCTGCATCACTCTGTCGAGTGTTGGATTTCGAGACACCACCTACGTGATGTACGAGGGTTGCTCAGAAAGAAACGCCCCGCATTTTTTTCTCAGCTGAAAACAATGCTACGAACGCGAAACTTTACCTATTTATTAAGTGAAGTCTTCCGAGGGAGCGCGTCAAGTTTCCGTCACTTCCGACTGATAGCGTAACTGCAGGACAGTTTCAAATGGTGTCTGTAGATGATGTAAGTTACAAGCATGTTCCCTTCATTGAAGTTCTCACAACAGAGAAAGAAAATGTGGGGAATATTCACAAATGCTTGTGCGAAGTCTGTGAAGCACCTGCTGTCGACAGAAGTACAGTTAGTTGCTGAGCACGGTGGGTGCGGTCATCAGAAGGCGGTTCGGCGGGGCTCAGCGATTTGCAGCGGTAGGGGAGACCATCCACGGCTGTCACATCTGACAGCGTGCTGATGTCATTCGCGAGGACAGACGCATTACGACTCGGCCGTTGGCACTGCATCTGTCAATCAGTAAAGGAGGTCTGGATGCAATTACCCGCACTCTTGGATATTCAGAAGTGTGCCCAATATGGGTCCCGCGGTGTCTAACGGTGATCACAAATAGCACAGAAAAAACATTTGTCTTGATTTGTTGCAACGTTTTGAAGCTGAGGGGAAGGCCTTCTTGTTCCGGATTGTGACAGGTGATAAAACCTCGGTTTACCATTTTGAGGTCGAAACAAGAGGACAATCGATGGAATGGCGCCATTCCCACTCGCCACAGAAGAAAAAATTCAAAGCAGCTGCTTCCGTCGATAAGGTCATGATTACCGTCTTCTGGGACTACGAAGGTGTGATTCTCACTGGTGTGATGTCAAGAGGAGATACCATCAATTCAGAAGGATATGTCAACAAAACTCAAGACGCGCTTCCGGCGACTTCGTCGCCACGGCAACCCTGGAGATATTTTGCTGCATCATGATAACGCTCGGCCTCTCACAAGTCTGACGACTGCTGCACAAATCGCAAAACAGGGTTCGACAGTTTACCCCGTCCACCCTACCCTACACCCCTGACCTAGCCCCCTCAGACTTCCATCTGTTTGGGCCATTAAAGAATGTCATTCGTGGAAGACATTTTGAGGAAGATGAGGTGATTCAGACTGTGAAGCACTGGTTCTGCCACCAGAAGAAGGCTAGGTACCGACAGGACACAGACGCCCTTGTTTCGCGCTGGAGGAGGGCCATAGAACGGGATGGTGTGTAGATAAAACACCATTCCTTCGTGTATGTAATTCTCATTATATTCAATAAAGAACTGTTGAAGAAAAAAATGCAGGCATTACTTTCTGGGAAAACCTCGTACTATTGCTTCTCTGAGCGTTTTCAGGGTGTGTCATCTCGTCTCGGAGAAGTTGCAACTCAGTTTCGTCTGTTCTGGCGTACTTTTTGATTGAATATGGTCGATGCACTACAATGAGATGTGCAGCCTGTGAATGGTCCAAGCTTTCATCATCAGGAATATTTCTCAATCTAAAAATATACCCCGAAAGACACCGTAAGGTGTTCGGTGGTACTTTGTACCAACATTAGTAATTTACTTGTTCCCCTAGCAAATGGCGTGATATAAGACGACTGTGTATGAGCCTCTGTATGGGTCAGAATTCCTCTTACCATATCTTCATGGCACTTATGTGAAATGTATAATGACAGCAGTATAATTGCTAAGCAGTCAGTTTCAGGTGCCAGCTGCTGTTTAAATTTTTTCTACAGCATTCCGGGAAAGATCGTTGCCTTCCCTCCAGGCATTCCTACCTGAGTTCACAACGCGTCTCTGTAACACTCACATGTTGATCGAACCTACTGGGATCACATCTGGCAGCCCACCTCTGAATTACTTCAAAGTCTTCCTTTAACCCGACCTGGCAGTGATTCCCAACACTTGAGCAGTACTCAATAATGCGTTGCATTAGTGATCAGCATACTGTCTCCTCTATACATGAGCCAAAATTTTCTAAAATTCTCCCAATGCCTCGAATTCGAACATTTACCTACCCTACTACCGCACTCGTCACTTGCAACTTATTGGGGTATTACCAGGTTGTTTTTCATACTCATTTGGATTAATTACATATTTCTACATTTAGAGCAAGCGTCACAAACTACAAATTTTGTATTAGTCATCTTGTATCCTCATAAAGTCACTCAACGACGACACCTTTCCATACACCACAGCACCATCAGCAAACAGCTGCAGATTTCTTTTTACCATGCTTATTGGATGATTTATGTATGCAGAGAATAAGAACGTTCTTATCACACTTCCCTGCTCCTCTCCCACCCCGCCCCACTCCGGACACTGTTGTCTGTGGTAAAAGCTCACCGTCGAGCACAACGTGCAGGGTTCGCTTACGTGACAAGTCTTTGAGCCACACACATGTCTGGGAACCTATTCCATATAGTCGTAACTTCGTTAACAGTCTGAAGTCTACCGATTAAGTGCCGCAGTAGTTGAAAGAGAGTCGGAAGCTATAAAACTGCATGACTCTCCATTGCATCGTTATGTGTACTCAGTAAGATCTCACAACGTGAGATCATTCTGTGTGCAGCTTTCGTCGTCTGCGAAATTGAGGTAGTATCCACAGTACCACCCAAAAATCGAATTCAGGGTACAGCAGCTGAACAGTAACAGATATAATGAAATATTTTCGATATTCTTGTGGCGTTTCTCTGTCATTGTCATGTAACGGTCATGTAGTCAGTAATTTTACAGGATCTCACAGAAATGTTGCAGAGACCTCGAGGGGTAACAGAGAGTGTCTTGCGGATCAAACTGAGGACCGGAAATCGGAAACGTCATCCAAAGACGCTTTGAGGCATCGAAATTATAGATGCCAGCGCCTAATATTAAGCCATCCCTTCGGCAGCAAATGTGAGTTTGTACACCGAAGGACTGTATGCAGTACCTATCGCACTGTTGTTCTTTGTGCAGTGATCGAGACTGATTACCATGATCGTCAGTGGAGGAGATGGAGTTATCTGCTGCATAGAAAGGCCTTGTCTCCCATGAATATAATGCTCGGTTGCCTCGTTGGGTGACGGTTTCAGACATGAGTTTGCAGCTGAAACCCTCTCATATCTCCAATTTTTTCCGCTATACGGGTGAAAAATAAACAGCAGATGGAAATCCTCGTCTGAAACCGTCATCCGCCAAGACAACAGAGCATTGCATTCATAGGAGACAAGGCCTGTCTATGCAGCATCTAACCTCGTGTTCTGTACTGGCGATCGTGGCATGCAATCATGATCATGGAGTAACAAACAGCATTGAGAAACATTCCGCCTACAGTCCGTCAGCGTACAAAATCACGTGTGCAGCCGAAGTGGGGCCTAGTGGCAGGTACCAGTGCCTGTATCTTCGACTCTCTGTAGTGTTTTTGGATGATGTTGTCATACACAGTTCCTATTCTCGATTTGTTTCCCAGGGTACTCTCGACAACCTCTTAAAGATTCTCGCAACATCTATGGAACACCCTGTGTTGGCTCCAGTAGCTGGTGATTATGATAATGGCGACGTCGCTATGTCATTAGCAGGTATCGCCGTTTTTGTTGTTTCTCAGTGGTGCACAAGCATTATTTGTCTGTCCGCCCTGACAGCTGAGTGGTCAGCGTGACGGATTGCCGTCCAACGGGCCAGGGTTCGATTCCTCGCTGGGTCGGAGATTTTCTCCGCTCAGGGACTGGGAGTTGTGTTGTCTTCATCACCATTACATCCCCATCCGGGCGCAGGTCGCACCTGCACCAAGGCAGCCGGTCCGGCAAGGGACCTCCCGACCAATGACGCCAAACGCTCATTTCCATTTCTGTTACTTGTCTGCCAATAGCATATGCAGGCTATAATGGGTACAACTCCAGACATGTTTGCCGGTGACTGAGGACGATGTACTGAACAGCATTAGATAAGTATTTACGTCATTTGCAGACTAATAATTACAGCTATTACAAGTCACATCTTTTCATATTGGGTAGTACCTCCAAGCACTGCTGTGGCAAGAACAAGGCATTAGTGATTATTATTCTACTGGGCAGAATGTCAGACGTTGAAGTGAGGTTGCGTGGGAAAAAAACAGTGTAATCACGAGCGTCCTTCAATCTTACAGACGCTCTGTCACGACCATTCGCCAAGGTAGCAGAGGAAGTGCCAATTTCATACTCTTAGCAAAGTTGTTCTGTAATGTACAGTATTTGTCCGATGCAGAATTTCATGCAATATTCTAGAATGGTAGAACCTTTTGTCTGAAAGCGAATGTCATATTGGACGGGTCGGAAGAGATGAGTTTTTGTTGAAGTTCAGAAGACAGACTCGATGCTAAATTTTGCAGAAGGTGCCTTACTGGTAGTGAGACTAGGAGCAAGTGTAGCTGGGGCGTGTACAAGGACACCTGCTGCCGCTTGCGCAGCACTACGTACACGAGCGCGGCGTACGGCAGCAGCCCGAACGTGTTCATCCGGCTGGAGGCGCTGGGCCGCGCGGGCAGCGTGGCCAGCGGCAGCTACGCCACCATCGCCAGCTTCACCAAGGTGGCGCCCGCCGCCGCCGCCGCCGCCGCCGCGTCGCCGCTGCCGTCGCAGGCGCACTCGCTGTCGCAGCCGCCCTGTCCCTACGCCACCACCTTCCTGTCCGGCACCGCCACATCTGACGACTACCACGTCTACGCCAAGCCCGCCTCCCTCTGCCCCACGTACTACGCTTCGTCTCGCCTGTCGCAGCTGTCTCAGGTAAGCGCAGTTCTGAAGAAATGGGCAGGTGTGTAAACCCTTCATAGTCGCCCGACTAACGTGCTGCTTTCCGAGCGGGAAGGCGTGCTGGTCCTCGGCACGAATCCGCCCGGCGGATTAGTGTCGAGGTCCGGTGTGCCGGACAGCCTGCGGATCGTTTTTAAGGCGGTTTTCCATCTACCTCGGCGAATGCGACCTGGTTCCCCTTATTCTGCCTTAGTTACACTGTGTCGGCGATTGCTGCGCAAACACCATTGCCAAGTAAGCGTTCACCACAATTATTCTACCACGTAAACATGTGGGGTTACACTCGTCTGGCATGAGACTTTCCCGGGGCTTCCACTGGGGGCCGAACCGCATAATAATCCTGAGTTTGGTGTGGGGCGGTGGTGGGATGGGTGGACTGCTGTGGCCTGTTGTGTGAACCACTGAGGGCTACGGCGGTACGAAGCCTCTACGTCGTTTCTAGGTCCTCGGTCTAATACATAAATTTAACACATACAAACATTTGATTGCATTATTTGGTAACATTCCTGTCTCTTCGTGATTGGTGATTCGAGTGTCACCTCCAGAAAGGGGGTGGGTGAGGTCTTTAATGTGCTCTTAGGCGCTGTTCTCATTGAGGCGATACAATACAATAAAAGTTGTGAGACCCTACGATTAACCGTGTGACACTCGTATTCCCACAGGAGTGATACGACAAGCAACTAGACACAACAGGTTGCCACAGCCTCACATGTGCCACAACGATGTGAGCGTCCTTAGGGACATCTTCCAAAACTGTCACGTATTTAATAGAGATTGGAAAGACGGATGACTCTCCTTCCATCGCTAAAAACAGTTTCGGTATATATCCGCAGACTGAAGCGAGGAAAGAAAATGTGTACCAAGGCCAGGATTTGAAAGCATGTCTACTGCTCACTTGGCAGACATGCTATCCATTACGCCACCCTGACACAGTGGCTTTGCACAACTGCTAGGACTACGGTAGCACACCTCAATCCAAATTCCATTCGCACCCCAGCCCGTTTCACATTCCCCCTAAACTCAAATAGCGTTGCAGGGTCTGCACAACTGCACTGAAATAGCAACTCAGCATCGAATGAAACTGGGGATCCTGCCAGAAACCCGGGCATAGGTGTTTCATTCAAATGAAACATTATGGTTGGAGAGACGTTTTCAGTTGACAAATATCTGTGCTGTATGTATGCAGACTGACTGAGGAGAGAGCTGTGCTGTGATAGTCCGTGCAGTTATGCAGAGTCACTGCGTCAGGAAGGGATAGTGGTTTGTTCATCTGCCTAATGAGCAGGAGACCTGGGTTCGAATACCGGCCTTGGTACAAATTTACGTTCGTCGCTTGAGTCTGCTATATACATCATAGATGTTTGAGACCCAAAAAGTTCTCTGGAGCCCGTAGTTCAATTTGAAATTTGTTACGTTGCCACATTTGGCATACAGCGCTGTATGACCTAAATTGCACCAAACGGAAACTTGCCAGTGACAACATTTTATACAGCAAACTTGTCAAAATATTCTCTGCCTTCTACTTAATTTCGAAGTATAACAGTACCTATTGGAAGTAATAAGAAGGAAACCAGTTCATCATTAAGCTGTAGTACTATACTATAAGACGCAAAAATTAATTTTTTAATAAGTAATTCCATCAAAGTGGAATGAAAAATTTACTTAGCAGAGGGCTTGTGCGGTGCGAATCCCAAAACAACGGTTTTTAATTTTTCACACAAAAAGTCAAAGCTTTACTTAGAAACTAACTACAGAGACTTCATCTACATCAAGCATTTTTTTTTAGACATCTGAAATGACTCGAAATTTTCGTCTCCACTCTCGTACAATACAGTTGCTTGGAGCAACCAGCACTCCGTATTATGATGGATGATACGACAGAGAATGGTATCGGTCTTGTATTGCTGCCGTTCTATTCTGAACCAATCAAGTCGCTACGTTTCCGCGCTCCACCAATGTGGGTTGCTTGTGCGTCGTATCGCAAATCACTTCCCCATCATAGTGCACGTTGCATCGCCTCGGAGAGAGCAACGCCTTACGGCGTGAGTATGTGCTTCTCTAAAAAGAATCACTAACTGGTAATATTATAATATATTGCAATACAGTACAACTGGACCAGTGGCCTATGTAATGAATCTTTTAGAAGAATATCATAAGCTCGCTGAATGGATTCCTAACCAAAAGCCTTAATGTACACACCGATATTACAGATTTGGGATGGATCCCATTAAAAGACGTGCAGGGGTGGCTGGATGCACATAGCAGCAGACATACACAGAAATGTCTTCACCTCTCCAACACTTGATGCCAGATGACATATGTAGCAAAACAATGCCTGACAAACATGGAGCAGAAGGTGTCTGCAACGCATTAGAGCTATTCAGGGCGGTCAGAAGCAATCCAGAATGTTTATACGGGCCTTGCAGGGTAGGCTGTGCTGAGACTCAATTGTTAAGAAAAAAATCCGTAGTGTTGTTTCTAAATTAATTAGCACTGAAGTTATCCAAATAGGCCGTTGTACGCGCAGTTTCAAGTAGTCTGCCAGATAAAATTAGTGTAGGCTCTCATAGCGTAGATGATAGCGCACGAGAGTGCTCAGACTTCGGCACTGCCTGGATCCTTGCTACCGCCGCGATCTGTTTTTCGCTTATAGTAAACGAATTGAAGGAGACGTTTTACATCATTGTCGCTGGGGCCGCTTGAAACTGCGCGCGCAGGGCCCGACTTGCTAACTTAAAAAACAAATTAACTCCCAAACGGCACAACATATTGAACTTTTGCTCAACAATTGTTTCTCAGCACAAACTCGCTTACAGGCTTTTCAGACTGTAGCCGTTCACCATGTGTAGTGTAACGACGTATTAGGTTTTCGTTTGATATATGTATGACCATGTGCAGACTTCGTCACCTACGTCAGTTACAACCCACTTCAAAAATGATTCATATTCTTTTAAATTGTCATAGAATGGTTCTTGAACGAAACTGTAAAACATCAGTTGAGTCGTGTGCAAAGAATTACATCACTTGGGCCAATTGGTTTTTGTAACTTTTTCGAATTTAAATTTCGTTTGTTTCTCCTCAGAAATTATATTGACACACGTTATCTTGATCTAATCGATATCAGAATCACACATTAAATAAACTCTTTAGATTCAAAGTTTCGGTGAACGCCGTAAGAATCACGAATCTTGTCAAATATATTATTGATCCGTTCACATAATTCTTCATAAATAAATCTTCAAGACACGTGTTTCAACTTTAGTAGCATACACTATTTTATTAGCTTCCTACACATACAGATGTGAACTTGAGCGTTGAGAGTTAGTGACTGACATTTCAATAAGATTAAGCTCTATTTGACGTCATTGTTGTACAAAAAGAGTATAAAACTTCATTTTTAATTTTTAGAAGCACGACGCAACAACTCGGTTCCAGGATCTTCTGTTGCTCCTTGGCTGTCGACCCGCGACGTATAGCGGCCAGCAATTTCCTCTCTGGTCGCGGCAACGAAGATGCTGTCCCCGTTCGTTGCGCCGCCCTCTCCGTACATGAAACACATAAAAAAAATACAAAACTTTTAGATAATTCACATCTATTACAAATAATAAGAAAACACATAAACAAAACTAAATTAAACTTATAGTCACCTGCAAACTGGGCTGACATTGGTGGATGGGTGACGCTTAATTTCGTCCCACTACATACCCCACCCACAAGCTCAGTTTGTCAGGTTTCAACCGAAATTAAAACTTTTCAATATACAATATTTAACTGTTAATACATTTTCCTCACATTTTACGTAACCTAGAGTCCTTGCTCTTAGATAGATTTAATCCTTTTAATACGATATTGTTGTGACTATTTGTCATTTACTCTTAATTGTGCTATTATGGTAATTCGTAACCGAATATAGGGAGATTGCTCCTCTTCAGTTAATAGTTGCTAATAAATACTAATTTAGTACGTTCTTTAACGTTGTTACATTAGGACACAGCGTTCAAATTGTGATAGATTAGTTTCAGTTTCATTTATTTACTAGAGTTATTCTTTCCAAAAATGTATATTACTACTAAGTTTCTCACAATAACTAATAGTACTATTTACTTTACGTCATTCTTTTCCCTAATGCCTTATTTATGCCTGAGGTCAAGAAGAAATCAAGCAAAACTTTCTTTAGAATCTCGGCACGGCTTTCTTTACCTTCGGACACCTTGCTGGGTAATGGCAATTTATTTAGGAGAAACAAGCGAGAGAGCCCCGTTTGGTGTGTTCTATATTAACATTATTACAAACCTCTATTAAAGGCACTCTGCTATGTTCTCGTGAGCCATATAGCTCTGGACGCCCATGGTCCCTAAAACTATTAACCATCCCCTTTGGTTCCTACTATCCGAGTAAATTTAAAATACGCAAAATTCCTTTTGACCTAAGAGCAAAATTTCTTCCATATAAATCCCCCTTTTGGTTATCTTTCTCTTTATGAAGTACCAGTAGATTATTGTAGAACACTTGTTTAAGCTTTCTGTTTCATTCTTTAAAATAATACGTAACTATCACGAAAAACTTCACATGAATAAACTATGAACGCTCTTCCGTGTGTAACATATACTAAATATTAACTTATTTAGGAATGAAGGGTTTCATCTGATCAACACTATATAATCCTTTAATTACACCTGATGAAGGTTCCATAAGAAGTAAGGGTTTGGGATGTACAATCTTATGTACATCATATGGACCTTCAAAGATAAAGAAGAATTTTCTACATTCCTTACCGATCTTAGAACTTTTAGGATGAGATCGTACTAACACAAGATCTCCTACCTGAAATGAGGGTTCTATAGCCTGTTGATTATAACTTTTAATTCTCCGTTCGGCATTTTTTACAATCTGTTCGCAAACTTTTTCGTCTGGAATGCATTGTTGCATCTCATTTACCGGTGGCCAAGGTAGAGCAGCTAGTAAAGGCTCACCTATAATTCGTAGAATAACATTTTTCTTTCCTTTACATAATACGGTAATCCAATAATTAGGACTCGCATTAAATGACTTTCAATAATTGGTTCTTCAATTAATTTAGCACGGTTTAAATGCCATTCAAAATAATTCCTATAACCTCTCCACCGTTTAGAATAAGGAGGAGGGTCTAACAACTCTAAAGTTAGGTGGTGTTGTTTTCCTCTTGACCAATAATTTTGTTTAAACTGCTTAACAAAATCATCCCAGCCCCTAAATTCAGTTCTATGCAGTACTGCCCATTCCGCAGCTTCTGCTTCTAAATGTCCTATTACAAATTGAATGCGTTTTTCATTACTCCATTTGGGAGATAATGATGTTTCAAAAGCTTTTATAAAGATTATAGGGTGAAGTTCGCCTCCTGGTTTGAATACAGGAAATCGACTTGCTACATTTGAATTTGTCGTTATGTCATCCAGACATTCTGCGAGAGAAATAGTCGGATTTTGTTTAGATTTCAGAGACGGAGTTGCATCGGATTGGCTTGCCGTGATTGCTTTATTCATATTGTTGTCGTTCGAGCTAGCAAACACGATGCGACTGTTGTCTCTGATTACGTTATTGCTTCTACTACTTGAAATGTTCTCGTTATTATCTAATTCCGATAACCGTTTAGTAATTTCCTGTATCCGCATTTCTGTATTGGATACGCGATTAGATAATATCGATTCTTCACTGTGTTCACGATGTGAACGCTCTGTACCTTCGTCAATATTATTATCTTTGGCAGTCTCAAAGTTACTGCATATTTCAGTAATTAAAAATTTCATGTTTTCGATTTCGGTATGGTCCTTTTCTACTTGATGAGTTAATGTCTCTAATTCTACATTATCTATTGAAGAAATCTCTACAGGTTTGGTAGAGACCTCTTTAATAGATTCCAATAATTCTCTACGAACAGTTTCCGTTTGCGTAGAAAATTCATCTCGTAACATATTGTTATTTTTCTGTATTTCATTTACAACTAAGATATTGACACTATCTAGTCTCTCGGTTAAGTCAGTAATATCGTTTCGCATGCGAGCTTTTTCCTCGCGCAATTCCTGGATATGTTCTTCTAACCTTTTACAATTATCAGCAATCTTATTACTAATTTTTCCTACTAATTTTTCCTGCATTTCAATTTTAGAAGACTCTATTTTATCACTTAATTCTCTACTGGTTTCATTAAGATATTCCTGCAACCTGTCTGTAGATTTTGTTAGCTCCCCTTTAAGTCTAGCAGTAGATTCCTCGTTAGACTGTTTTAACTCCTGTTTTAGTTCCTCTTTCAATCTAGCAGTAGATTCCTCGTTAGACTGTTTTAATCTAGCCATAGATTCTTCGTTAGACTGTTTTAATCTAGCCATAGATTCTTCGTTAGACTGTTTTAATCTAGCCATAGATTCTTCGTTAGACTGTTTTAATCTAGCAGTAGATTCTTCGTTAGACTGTTTTAATTCCTGTTTTAGTTCCTCTTTTAATCTAGCAGCAGATTCTTCGTTAGACTGTTTTAATTCAGCTAGAAAATCCCCGTTAGATTGTTTTAATTTAGCGATCGCCCTAAAAAGGGATCTCATGCTCCTATCGGACATAGATTGCTCTTCGTCTGACATTTTACTTCCCGACATTATTGTAAGATATTAACTATTTACACACGCAGACTTGGAATCAACAATCCTATAAAAGCACACTCCCTATATACAACACTCCACTTCCCACTTGAAACAAACTCACCGGACACTTAATATTGTAATTTGTAGTTCTCGATGATCAGAGTGCTGCTATGGGGCTGCAGAAGAAACAGCTGTCGATGCAGCCGCTGAGATGCTGCGACCCCGCTTCCGCAACCGGCCAGGACGCTGAGTCGAACACCGGAACGTCACCGGCTGCCACCACGCCCGGCACCGCCGTAGACAGGCGAAGCCCTCAGCAACACCTCTAATACCAGCCGGAGGAACACCCCGCAGCTGACGTACTGGGCCTATTAGTTTAGTGAGAAAAAAGGTTGTCGGGGTTTGCAGCGTTCAGCTGCTGCCCAACAGATGCGCCTTCTCGTGGAACAACTGCGTGACCGTACTGCTTGGCTGCGCTCCGTCAGATGCCCACACCCGCGAAGTCGCCGCTGTCTGGTGAAGGCTCCACGAAAACTCGCGTTGACTTCCGAAGGACTCTTGATGCTTTGTTTCGTACCTGTGTGCCTTAGTTGCACACAAGTCCTGTTTCTAAGGTCGCCACGGTGTAGTGTAACGACGTATTAGGTTTTCGTTTGATATATGTATGACCATGTGCAGACTTCGTCACCTACGTCAGTTACAACCCACTTCAAAAATGATTCATATTCTTTTAAATTGTCATAGAATGGTTCTTGAACGAAACTGTAAAACATCAGTTGAGTCGTGTGCAAAGAATTACATCACTGGGCCAATTGGTTTTTGTAACTTTTTCGAATTTAAATTTCGTTTGTTTCTCCTCAGAAATTATATTGACACACGTTATCTTGATCTAATCGATATCAGAATCACACATTAAATAAACTCTTTAGATTCAAAGTTTCGGTGAACGCCGTAAGAATCACGAATCTTGTCAAATATATTATTGATCCGTTCACATAATTCTTCATAAATAAATCTTCAAGACACGTGTTTCAACTTTAGTAGCATACACTATTTTATTAGCTTCCTACACATACAGATGTGAACTTGAGCGTTGAGAGTTAGTGACTGACATTTCAATAAGATTAAGCTCTATATGACGTCATTGTTGTACAAAAAGAGTATAAAACTTCATTTTTAATTTTTAGAAGCACGACGCAACAACTCGGTTCCAGGATCTTCTGTTGCTCCTTGGCTGTCGACCCGCGACGTATAGCGGCCAGCAATTTCCTCTCTGGTCGCGGCAACGAAGATGCTGTCCCCGTTCGTTGCACCGCCCTCTCCGTACATGAAACACATAAAAAAATACAAAACTTTTAGATAATTCACATCTATTACAAATAATAAGAAAACACATAAACAAAACTAAATTAAACTTATAGTCACCTGCAAACTGGGCTGACATTGGTGGATGGGTGACGCTTAATTTCGTCCCACTACACCTGTAGAGATTTACGCTTGTCGCTAGGTCTCCATTCAGCAACAAACGCATGTTTGAATAAAATCATTTTAGGCACTAGGCGCCATCAGTACAAAGAACTAAACCAACTGTATCATATATGTTTGTTCACAAATAAACTATGTATTTTGTAGTTACGTACATAATTGCGACGTTGTGGTTTTGGATTAACTCAGAGGAAGACATGTTATAATCAAAGAAGAGTAAATTCACCACCACAATGGCCGCCGAGGCACCTATCATACTGTTCACTGCTCACAGTAGAACAGTTATGACGCTGTTGGGCCTTTGTGGACATGATGAAACCATTACCGTCCGATGCTTGTGGAGTTTGTCTTTTTTCTTAATTTACTTGCGTTGTTAAGGTTAATCATAGTTTGTAGCATGTTAGCTTACTTGGTTCTTATTTCGGATGCTCGTATTCAGTGATAAAAGTATGATTGTCAGAGCTGGCGCAGCGATACCGTGTTAAGGGTAGACTGTGTGCTGCAATGCACACGGTGCCCGTGTTTTTAATGCGTGCTCCCTGGGCGGCAGCACTCGCTGTACGACCCGCGGCTGACGGACCCCACGAGCCGGCTGCGCGCCGTCGCCGTGGAGCGGTCGTCCATCTCGGTGCACGAGCTGCTGCACGAGGGCACCTTCGGCCGCGTCTACCGGGGCGTCTTCCGCAACCAGCAGGTCACCGTCAAGACCGTCTCCGGTGAGTACCGGACACCGCCAAACACACGAACACTAGCTGTAATAGTAGCGTGTTTAGCGCCTGACCATGTCGCTAACGCCAAACTGGAACTGCGGCTTGATTATAATGAACACTGTCGTTTGAGACTTCAATATCACACACACTTGCCACGTTTTTATGTACTTACTTACACACTTAGGTGACAGAGGTCGTGGGGTATCAATATGCCCATATACAGATGGCGATAAGATAGCGTACACAACGCAGCTTCCCGAACGAAGCTGTCCTTTGTACCCACGTGATTCATGTGAATACGTTTACGACGTAATTATGGCCGCACGAGGGGATTTAGCACATTTTGAACGCGTGTGGTACCTGGAGCTACATGCATGGAACATTCCATTTTGGAAATCTTTAGAGAAATCAGTATTTCGAGATCAGCACCATAAGGAGCTTGCCGAAAATACCTAATTTCGGGCATTACGTCCAACCACGAAAAACGCAGTGGCCGACAGTTTTCGCTTAATTCGTAGAGTCCGTGGAGTTGTCTGTCCTAATAGACAAGCAACGCTTGAGAAATAATGGCACAAATCAATGTGGGACGTACGACGAACGTATCCATTAGGACAGTGCTGCGAAATTGGGAGTTAATGCGCTGTGGCAGCAGATGACCGACGCTGGTGTCTTTGCTAACAATACGACATCGCCTTCTGTTCCTCTCTTCTGGGCTTGTGACCACGACGTTTGACCCCAGGCGACTGGAGAACCGTGAACGGCTCAGACGAGCCCAGATTTCAGATTGTAAGAGCTGATGGTAGGATTCGAGTATAGTGCAGGCCCATCGAAAGCATGAGCCCAGGCTGTCACCAAAACACTGTGGAACCTGGAGCTCACTCCATAATGGAGTGTGCTGTGTTTACATGGAATGCACTGGGTCCTCTGGTCCAACAAAACCGACTGGAAATGTTCAAACTGGGCTACTTGGAGACCATTTGCAGAACCATTCATCAAGTTCATTTTCCCAAACGACGGTGGAATTTTTATGGATGACAATGCACCATGTCACCGAGCCTCAGTTGTTTCCGGCTGGTTTGGTGACCATTCTGGACAGTTCGTGCTTGTGATTGGGCCACCCAGATCACCCGACACGAATGTCATTGAAAATTTATGGGATGTACTCGAGAGACTAGTTAGTGTGCAAAATCTTGCACCGCCAGCAATTTCACAATTGTGGTTGGTTATAGAGACAGAATGGCTAAATAATTCTGCAGGGTTTTCCAACAACTTGTCGAGTACATGCCACGTCGAGCTGCTGCACTACTCTGGAAAAAATATGGTCTCGATATTAAAAAGTATGCCATGACTTTTATCACATCAATATAAGTAAGAGAAGTGGAAATGAACTGTTGGCTCTAAAGGAAATAAGTGGTTCATAACAAAGACTTATTTCGTTTGTTTATGTGGCGGTTTGTTTTTAATTGTTACTGTTCTCGCACGTTTGACTGGCCAAGAGCATCAAACGCTAAGTTATGTATTTGTTGTTGCTATGGACGGAAACTGAAGTACGTCACAACAAAAAAGTTGGATCAGAAACGTGGACGACGACAGAAGCAGATATGAACAGGCAAAGGGCATTTGACAGGAAAATCCTGTGAAATTTTTATGGTCCAGTGAGAGCGGGAGATGGTTGTAGGGTAAGGTAAAACGATGGAATACAACAGTTTATTACAATCGAAAGGTATAGTGAAATTTGTTAAATCTAAAAGAATACGCTGCTTAGGGCACCTGGAGAGGATTGCAGATGACAGGATGCCCGAACGATTAATGAAAGGCAGATGACATTCCACGAGAAGAAAGGGACTACCAATTCTGGAGGGCTGGACAATGTGTTGACTCACCTCACTAAGATGGAGACCCAAGGATGGAAGACAAAAGCAGAGAGGAGGATGATTGAGGAAGATCGTTGAGGAGGCCAAGGCCCATCAAAGGCTGTCGTGCCAAACAAGAAGAAGAAGAAGAAAAGCAAAGAAAAAGTAATAAAAAAGAAAACTTGTGACCAAATCTTATGCTCTAATGAAGGAGCATCACCTGCCAGCCAAGCGTGTTGATGATGAACCTGAATACTCACTCCACAGATCACCCTACTCTATG